>NC_139995.1:19272718-19424766 GCF_964263955.1 Coregonus lavaretus | reverse complement strand
TGTTTCATGATGTTGTGTGGTGATGCATGGGAAGCATTCATATCAAGATCTACTCTTTCTCAGAGCTCAGAGCTCAGACGCACACACACACAGTCCCACTCCCAATCCAAATCTGTCCGTGGCATCGGAGAACACTCAAAAGTATGCTTGGCTATTTTACTTTCATCATAACTAAAAAGAGAAGGAGCAAATGGACAAAAACAAAAAACGAAAGGAGGAAATCAGAAGGGTGTGCTTTTATCAGGGGCCCAGAGCTTATAGCCTACAACACACACACACAGCCCCCTCCTGTACCTGACCCCTGGGTGACCTCCAGAACCTTCCAACATTTAAACATAGTCAAGGAGGCCATTCTCCTGCCGGGACCCTGGTGTGTGTGTGTCTGTGTGTGTGTATGTGTGTGTGTATACATTCTTCTCAGGCTATCACCCCCATCACTTGACAATAATTATATAATTGCAGTCTGTGATCTCATTTTCCTCAAAGAGCATTTAAAAGTTTCCTTTCCTCTTTTTCCCTTATAGTTTCCTCTCCCACTCTTTTTAATGTTAAAATTACACACATTAAATCACCCTGCACCCCCCCCCCTCCTTGTCCTCAAGTTCTCTTCAACTTGGTCCTTGTATCTTTCCTTCTTCCGTTCTCCTCAAACTGTTTGTGAGACGCTTATCACTTAATTGTGTGCATATGTTTGTGTTTTTGAGTGAACATTCATACATGCATATACATTATGTGGACAGCACATTTACAGTCAATTATACATGTTGGCTGGGTGGGGTTGGGAATTTATTATTACTTAAACTCTGTATGTATTTCTTACTTTTGTTTTTCTTTTGAGTGGCAGCCCATGGGTAAATTATCATATAAACGGAATATATTAATTGAAATGGATATTGTACCTGTAACCCCCCGTATGTGATATATGTATTTATAGAAAATATAGAAAATATCAACAGTTTACAGAGTCTAGTATTTCCTTATGGGAAATCAATATCCAACACAGTAATTTGAACCCGTCGATGTACAGTTTTTTTTTATCAGTATGATGAATTATTGTAAATGTTAAGGTTTGTAATGTTTGTAAACATCGCAGAGTTGTTTCTCCAACTCACAATCTGCCTCTTTCTTACTGCTTCTCTTCCCCAGCTGCAATTACTGGCATGGCCATTAGAAGGCAGTAGTGATCTGCAAAAAACAGAGATGCCATTGCTTTATAAAGGGGGAATGTGTGTGCGTGTGTGTGCATGCATGCGTGTGTTTGTATGTTTGTTTGTGTTTGCATAGGGACTGCTTGCACTGAATGGTACATTTATTTATTGTATAGAGACAACGGCTACTTTTATTATGTACCCTCCTCTCCTGTTCTGGAGACGAAAACATTTATTTTCAGACCACCGTCTGCTTAGTGTTGAGCTGAACACAACATCTTTCATTCCCCTTTCCCTGCAGTTTAATGGAAAGAGGAGAAGCCTTTCTGCTTTTATGTAACTCTACTGTATCTTTCAAGTGCTCCTTTTTTGCCTGTAAAAGGCTGGCTGTATCCCCCGAGGTTTGGTCCGCTTTGTTGTCACTGAGCCTTATCTCAGATTGACACCTCTGAAAATGTCCCATGAGAGAGACAGATTTGCTCCAGGATTAAACTAATTTACCAGATGATTGGATCTGATTCCAAAGCCACTCTATTGGAAATAATGCAAGCGGTCGACAAATCCAGACTGCTCGGCCAATCATGATACATGATGCAAAGGATACTTTGGAGGCCTGTAGTTTTCAGTTAAAAGTAACACAGCCATTGGACGTTTCACGTATCCTATATAAACTATGTCTTGTGTTTTTTCTCATTGTTGACTCTTTTTAGATGAACACTGTGCTGGAGCTTTCTGGATTTTTCAATATTTCTAGCATGTTCTAAAAGGTTTTACAGATATATGGGGAGCCACAGGGAATATTTCTAGTTGGAATTCATTGAAGAGAATCCAGTTACAGTTTACTCTCAGTGGTGAACAAAATGTTCAGCTACTTATTGTGCAAGGCAGACACACACGCACATGCACTCAAAGCAGACCGGCAAAGATTTCAGACAGTAGAAAACAGACACAGACAAAAGGGAAAGAAAATAAAAGAATAGGAGGGAAATTTGCTCGAATTTAGCTGTAAGCCTTCGAAGATTTATTACATAGGCGACTGATAACAATCTCAGCTGGAATAATACTTAGCACATGCTGCCCTTTTAATTAAGCAGTAGTATCTGCAGAGAGAGGGAAAACAAAGTGTTGCTCTCTGTTCAATCGCAGCTCCTCATCTTCACCCCCTGCCTCTCGCTCTCTCCTAATAATCTCTCATGAAAGGGATGGGCAGGGGTGCGGAATGGGGGAGGGACAGGAGGAGGAACAGGGGGAGGGACAGGGGACACTTCTCTCTGATATGTCTTCTTTAAGGCGTCACACGTGTTTCTCCTTCTCTATGTCTGTCTGTGCACCCTGCCGATGGCCCTCGGGCCTTCACTTTGAGGTGTGTGTGTGTGTGTGTGTGTGTGTGTGTGTGTGTGTGTGTGTGTGTGTGTGTGTGTGTGTGTGTGTGTGTGTGTGTGTGTGTGTGTGTGTGTGTGTGTGTGTGTGTGTGTGTGTGTGTGTGCAGGCACGTGTTTGCATATGTGTACAGTGTACATTAGTGTGTGTGCATGTGTTTGAATATAAGTTTTATATGCATAAAGACATTCTAGGATACATTAATAAGATGGCCATGCGGTTTTGTGGTAGTCTAGTATTGAGCCCTCAGCCCCAGTCAGCCCTCAGGCTGCAGTAGAAGGAGCCATCCTCCTGTGTGATGCCTCATGTCTGGGATTGAAACCACTTGTACAAACAGGGCCAGCCAGCATGCTGTGGTCCTATGAGGGTGAACATTGGACTCTGACCATGGGAAGGCTGTCATTGAAGTTAATAGGCATCAGATATGAAAACTGTTCTATCACTCTGTTATTATGTCATTATGCTGTTATTCATGTATCTTATGGTGTTTTTCCTTTATTTTCTTACATTTGTAAGTCGGATAATTCAGTTTAGATAGATAAATACAATTTATTATATTTTAATTACAGCATTTCTTTTATATATATATATACACTACCGGTCAAAAGTTTTAGAACACCTACTCATTCAAGGGTTTTTCTTTATTTTTACTAATTTCTACATTGTAGAATAATAGTGAAGACATCAAAACTATGGAATAACACATATGGAATCATGTAGTAACCCAAAAAATATTTTCAGTCTCCTGAAGGGGAAAAGGTGTTGTCGTTCCCTCTTCACAACTTTCTTGGTGTGTGTGGACCATGATAGTTTGTTGGTGATGTGGACCCCAAGGAACTTGAAACTCTTGACCCGCTCCACTACAGCCCTGTCGATGTTAATGGTGGCCTGTTCGACCCGCCTTTTCCGGTAGTCCACGATCAGCTCCTTTGTCTTGCTCACATACAGTACCACTCAAAGTTTGGACACACCTACTCATTCCAGGGTTTTTCTTAATTTTTACTATGTTCTACATTGTAGAAAAACTATGAAATAACACATATGGAATTATGTAGTAAACAAAAAAGTGTTAAACAAATCAAAATATATTTTATATTTGAGATTCTTCAAACAGTCACCGTTTGCCTTGATGACAGCTTTGCACACTCTTGGCATTCTGTCAACCAGCTTCACCTGGAATGCTTTTCCAACAGTCTTGAAGGAGTTCCCACATATCCTGAGCACTTGTTGGCTGCTTTTCCTTCACTCTGCAGTCCAACTCATCCCAAACCATCTCAATTTGGTTGAGGTCGGGGGATTGCGGAGGCCAGGTCATCTGATGCAGCACTCCATCACTCTCCTTCTTGGTAAAATAGCCCTTACACAGCCTGGAGGTGTGTTGGGTCATTGTTCTGTTGAAAAACAAATGATAGTTCCACTAAGCCCAAACCAGATGGGATGGCGTATCGCTGAAGAATGCTGTGGTAGCCATGCTGGTTAAGTGTGCCTTGAATTCTAAATAAATCACAGACAGCGTCACCAGCAAAGCACCGCCACACCATCACACCTCCTCCTCCATGCTTTACGGTGGGAAATACACATGCAGAGATCATCCGTTCACCCACACCCCGTCTCACAAAGACACGGCGATTGGAACCAAAAATCTCCAATTTGGACTCCAGACCAAAGGACAAAATGGGCTGCATTTTCTGAGGCTGGTAACTCTAATGAACTTATCCTCTGCAGCAGAGGTAACTCTGGGTCTTCCATTCCTGTGGCAGTCCTCATGAGAGCCAGTTTCATCGTAGCGCTTGATGGTTTTTGCGATTGCACTTGAAGAAACATTCAAAGTTATTGACATTTTCAGGATTGACTGACCTTCATGTCTTAAAGTAATGGTGGACTGTCATTTCTCTTTACATATTTGAGCTGTTATTGCCATAATATGGACTTGGTCTTTTACCAAATAGGGCTATCTTCTGTATACCACCCCTATCTTGTCACAACACAGCTGATTGGCTCAAATGCATTAAGAAGGAAATAAATTCCACAAATTAACTTTTAACAAGGCACACCTGTTATTTTTCTTTTAGTCTGTCATAGAATGGTGCTGCTTCTGGGATTATGATGGTGTGATGTTATTGTATGAGTGCACCTTTTCCTTTTGCAGAATGTGATTCATTTCAAAATGTACTGAAGGAGGCTGATAGAGGTGTGTGGGAAGTAGAGGCTGTAAGGTAATTGGAATCATATTGTTATATTAGGAAAATGTGTGCACTCACTAACTGTAAGTTAGGGCGGCAGGTAGCTTAGTGGTTAAGAGCGTAGTGCCAGTAACCGAAAGGTCGCTGGTTCTAATCCCTGAGCCGACTAGGTGAAAAATCTGTCGATGTGCCCTTGAGCAAGGCACTTAACCCTAATTGCTCCTGTAAGTCGCTCTGGATAAGAGCGTCTGCTAAATGACTAAAAATGTTTTTAAAAAAATAAAAAATCGCTCTGGATAAGAGCGTCTGCAAAATTACTAAAATGTAAATGTACATGTAATTGAAATGCATTCCAGGTTACTACTTCATGTAGCTGGTTGAGAGAATGCCAAGAGTGTGCAAAGCTGTCATCAAGGCAAAGGGTGGCTATTTGAAGAATCTCAAATATAAAATATATTTTGATTTGTTTAACACTTTTTTGGTTACTACATGATTCCATATGTGTTATTTCATAGTTTTGTTGTCTTCACTATTATTCTACAATATAGAAAATAGTAAAAATAAAGAAAAACCCTTGAATGAGTAGGTGTTCTAAAACTTTTGACCGGTAGTGTATATGTAGTTCCTAAAGTAAGATATGACGTCTGGTGGTTCACTGACGTATGTGTATTCACTGTCAATTCTAGGTCATGTTTCACATAATGCATTTATTCAAATAGGTGTTAAACATCCGTCCTCCATACAAGTGCAAATCAAGTTAACACTCGCTGTTTGCTTGTGCCTGCACATCACCGTTGTCATGTCATTACTCTCTGAATAGACACAGAGAGCTCCAGCACATGCACACACAATCTCTCTCTCTCTCTCTCTCTCTCTCTCTCTCTCTCTCTCTCTCTCTCTCTCTCACACACACACACACACACACACACACACACACACACACACACACACACACACACTCACACACACACACACACACACACACACACACACACACACAGACATTCACACACACACACACACACACACACACACACACACTCTCTTACTCAGTAGCTGCGAAAGGCCACATGTTAATCAGCTGAGAGTTAAACTTGCAGTGGAGAAAAGACAACAGATCAGCTCAATTAATACAAAAAAGAAAGGACACACACACACGGCCTGAGCCCCTGCACCTGCAACTGAAGGGGCATTGTTCCAGCAGCTCCCCCCTTTCTCTCTAGAGGACAGCTTTGTGGCTGCTCTTTTCTCTTCTCTCCAGGCCTTGGCCTTTCTACCGTGCACCTCTCCTCTCTCCCCTCCCGCCTCCCACTCTCTGCTCTCGCTCTTGATTCTTTTGGAGGCACAGGGCGCCCCTCGCCTGCCTCAACGCAAACACAGCTGACAGAGGGCCGCTCACGTGACGCTCCACAGGGCCCCACAATTCCTTTCAGTGTGTGTTGTGGGTGCGTGTTGTGTGTCTGTGTGCGTGTGTCTTGACAGTTTGTGTCTGTGTCTATTTTTCTTGGCATTTACAATTCTTGAATAATCATTTTTGGGGTTTAGAAATGTGAACTGTTTTAAATTGTTGAGACCAATGTTATTATAGTTTTGTGATTTAATATTTGTTTTTAGATTTTTATTTAAAATTCAGTTTAGTTTCAGTTAGTTTTCAGACTTGATTTACTAGTTTTTATTTATTTTCAGTTTGATAAACATTTCTATTTCTATTTTATAATATTTCGTTTTAGTTTTAGTTTTAGTGTTAGGGACAGAAAGTAGCCTACGCGTGCGTGGGAGGCTAGGAGCCATTTATGTGTTGTAGGCCTATAGTTTGTTTTTTTGGGATGCCACTTCTTGCCACTGAGGGGCAGTAATACATAAGGTGATGGGCCAGGACCATAGAATTGGATAGACATAACATCTCTGTATCTGTGTCATGATGGCGTCTGTGAGACCATGGGCAATCCATTGAAGCCATTTCAATCTTGAAATAGTCAATTTTCTTCTTCACAAGTAAAATTCATTGGCTGATCCCTCCTGATGACCCGGCTGTCACGACTCCTACTGGGTTGTCAGGTCATGCCAACCGGGTCATCAGGAGGGATCAGCCAATGAAGTTGGAAGTCCTGCCCAGTTGACTAAATCAAAATGGTGAAAGTCCTCAATGCCATGCTAACACAGGCTTTTGGCCACAAGAGGACTCCATACAACTCCATGGCCTGGACATAGGTTTGGTTAGGTTTAAATTATAATTATATCCTAATGTGACTTGGATTGAAGGAATAAGCTCCTAGACTGGGGAAATAAATATGGTGGAAGGAAACTCTCTTGCCCATGTTTACACCAATCTAATGCCTTTTTAACTTTAGTAGTAGATGTTAGAAGAATCAAGTACCTTTAACTTTATCTGACAGAAACTCAATTGAAGTCATGGCACATTTGACATCTTATGTTTGTGAAATATTAAACACACTGACTAACCCCTTCAAATAGGGTTAATGAAAACAGCTGCAACAACAGCAAAAACATAAGCAATACAACACTTCTTCACAAATCTATCAGTTCACAGACAGCCAGCTTGTGTGTGTGTTTCTATTCAACCAAACAAGATTTTCTGGTTTATCTTCAAGAAGACTCTGTGTTCCAGAGAGTTGGTCTTTCAGTTTCTGAAGCCTGATGACAGTTGTCCACAGACAGAGAATATTCTCTCTACAAAGGCTTGGGATGCTGGGGCAGAAACCAGATCCAGTTCCACAGGGAACTGCTTTGGATAAACAGCCATCCTTGCATGCTAGAACTGGAGAGGTGACTCTGTAAACATGCCCCCCCCCTTACCTCTTCCAGGTATTTCTACAGCTCACACAGGGCACATAATGCCCTGCCAGGTTGACCCTCTGGCTGGACAGTGACCTCAGACGCAATCTTCGATGCGAGGAAGCTATATTTCTGAAGCACTGTGGTCGAGATTCTTGCTGGATTCATTGTGCTGGCATCTTACTGGGGTCTTGCAGCTCCACGGATAATACTCTCTGATTTGCTGAAGTACAAAAGACTGCTTCACTCATCAGTGGCTCCATCTCTGTTGAGCGAAGTGCCAGAGACACACTTGGGTCCATCAGGCAAGCTGCTACAGGGATTAGATCGAAGTTGGCTGCCAGAGGATTCAGTATACATGCATGCAAAGCGCTCATGCAGTGACTTCAAGAGGACCTGGCCAACTGTTTTGCAAAAGTAGTTGACTGCAAGTGTGCCTCAAGGTTGAGAAGGCACAGCACCACATCAGACAGCGACTGGCTGTCATTTTGAAGTTGGTCGGTGTGGATTGCGAATGGCTCCAGCAACTTCACAAGCTGTTCTAGCTTGGCCAAGTCCCACTAGCTTGGCCAAGTCCCACCCTCAGTTGTCTTCCCTGTTAGCTAGTGATAGCTAGTGATAGTGATGCACAAGCTAGGACTATTTGAAACATCGCCATCTACTGGCAGCATTTACCTCAAACTAAAACTAATTATAATTTATGAAGTTTTTTCTTTTCTTTTAGTTAGTTTTGCAGTCAAAGATAATAGTTTCAGTATAGTTTTAGTTTTTCAAAAGTTTTTCCAATTTTAGTTTTTATTTTAGTTTCAGTTTTCGTTTACTATAATAATTTTGGTTGAGACCATATATTTGTGTTACCTCATTTCCTCCCAATATGATCTCGCTCTGCTTGTGTCTGATGGGCTTCTACATCAGCTCCTCCGACAGACTGTAATACCCATTTTCATACAGTCCTATTGTTGATATTTTTCATATCCGATCCCCTTATCTTCTCTCTGTGCCTTGGCTAGACATGCATAGTTAACACAGGCAGACCCTGAAAACGTGCACAGACTGCAATGTCTATGAACTACATATATTCTTTGTTTGCTTGCCTAAATGATAGTGTAATATTATATGTATGTAGGCTATGTACTGTGTCTATCGGTATATGCATGTCCACTTTTGTGTTTCTTAGTGAGTGCGAGGACAATAAATTCCCAATGGTCACAGCCTGTCCGTCCCTTTTTGCCTCAATGTTACTGTCCTGTCTCTGTCTGTCTGGCCCATGCTGGAGGGCTCACAGTGTAGGTCTGGGTGTGTGTTCTCTGAGCCAGGTCTCAAGCCGCCAACCGGTTCTGTGATGGCTGAGCTGCTGTACTGCCTGGTGGAGTGGAGGATGGTATTCTAACCATGCTGCCTTTTACAGCCCTGGCGTTTCCTTTCAAAGGGCCAGGCTGCATCTATCTCTCCAGGTTAAAACAAACACAAACGCCCCTACCCACCCTCCCTGGGCAGGCCCTCCTCCCTGGCTCCAGCAGCCCCGTCCAGGGGGCAATAAACTCGTTATCTCCCCCTCTCAGATCCTAATCTGACGGCTCGCTGTGCCGCACGCTGCCAGGTGACCCAGGGTGGGGGCCCACTCCACTCTGCTCTGCTCCGCTCATCATTTAAATCCCCCCAGCTTTCCTTGCCTGTCAGCACCATCCTACCTCCCCTCCTTTACCCTCATACTCCCCCCTTCCCAAAAACCCTCCCCTGCCTGGGGCTCTGACAACCCCTACCACCCCCACGCTCTCAGCAATTAATCCACCTATTGATCAGAGAGTGGAACTCTACAGGCTGTGGAACGTCCAGGCACACCACACCAGACCACACCAGACCAGACCTGGGCAGCATCCAGGGCAGCTCTGCTGTGGTTGGTGGTGCCATTGGTCATATTGGTGCCATGTTGCCTTGCCTCATATGAGCTGTGATTTGATGCTTGTTCGTGTGTGTGGTCAAACATAGCTTTTTACCTACCCATTACTTAAGAAATGTATGTGTGCATTGTGTAGGCCATTGTCGTGTGGGTTGTGAGAGATTCTGGCAGAATTCGAATCATTCTTTGGCTCTTTTAAGGAATGCTAAAAATATAGTTCCAGCTTTTTATGTTGCTTGTAGTCTAATTCTGATCATTGCTAGAAGAGCTTGGTTGCTATTATCTAAGTATTGGGAAATTCCACACAACTCTCTATTAAGTCATCGTATAGGAGCTTAGCTATCTTTCCAACCCCACTCATGGTATGTGTGCGTCAACTCCTACACACCTCAAAACCTCCAATGACGTGGTACAAATTGGGAACATTGCCCTATAGCTAGAGATGTGTACATGCATTACATTTACGTCATTTAGCAGACACTCTTATCCAGAGCAACTTACAGTTAGTGCATACATTATCTTTTAATTTTTTTCATACTGGCCCCCTGTAGGAATCGAACCCACATCCCTGGCGTTGCAAACTGGCTCTACCAACTGAGCTACATCCCTGCCGGCCATTCCCTCCCCTACCCTGGACGACGCTGGGCCAATTGTGCGCCGCCCCATGGGTCTCCCGGTCACGGCCGGCTACGACAGAGCCTGGATTCGAACCAGGATCTCTAGTGGCACAGCTGCAGTGCCTTAGACCATTGTGCCACTCAGGAGGTTATGCATCTCAGACTGTATTGTCCAGCAGGCCTGTGAGCTCCCCAAGGTTCTGACAGAGGCCTGCTCTGTGCTGGGATGCTGGTCTGTGGTCTGGCCTGGCTTTGATGTTGGGAGTGCGACTGGGTGTTTGGATGTTTGGGCTGGGCCGGGACAGACGGGGGCAGGCTGTGATGGAGTGATTGCTCTCCTCTCTTGCTCCTGTCTGCCGTGGCGTGAATGCCCCTCTTCATCCGCCCTAAAAGGCACATTATGGAGCAGGGGAGAGTGGGATATCCTGGGCACTGACCCCAGAGCAGGGGTCAAGGGGAACAGGGGGGCAGATGAAAGATCCAGTAATTATGGGCAAAGACAAAAAGAAACCTTGTCTCCAAACAACTATTTTGGTGGGAAGGGAGGGTGGGGTTGGAGGGGATACAATTGAGATCAAGACATTTTCCCTGGCAAGTTATGTCGTTATCGCGGTTGGTGCCCTGTCATGTGAATCTGAGGCCCAGCTCTGATTGGCAGAGGGTTGACTCTTATCTGATGGCAATTGGCTGAGGCCCGCGGGCACAGGAAGTGACAGCATGGTTCCCACAGTCCAACCCATGTGAGAAACACAGGCTGTAAACTGTGGAACAGTGTAAATATGTGTGTGTGTACGTGCACGAGCGTATGCATGTCAGATGTTTAAAAAGTAATGCTGCAGAACTGAGGGGTACTGTGCATACGCCCACTGGACTGGCTTGCGGCACACAGTCTACGTGTGTATGTCTGCATGTGTGTATGTCTGCATGTGTGTATGTCTGCATGTGTATGTCTGTGTATTTGTGTGCATTTCTGTGTGGGAAGGGATAGGTGCCTTTGTGACTCTCAGGCTTTGCCCTCTGACCCTATGGTGGTCTTTCTCTTTTTGTCTGACCTAACAGACAAACTGACCAAATGACTGGCTGCTCTCTTGGGTTTGAGTTAAAGTATTTAACTGGGCTGAGGTAGAATAGAGGCATTGAGCTGTTTAAATGTCAAAAGTGTTTGATAAACAGGCCTGTTTAAAAGGTGTATGATACGATGGGACCAAATGATTCTGTGAGTTACAAAAAAGTCCCTTCAGTACATCAATGCTCAGTATTTCATGATAGTGATTGAAGGATTTCATGCCTGAGGGTGGTTCTGTGGTTTGATTGGTTTTTGGTTTGTTGTGGCACCTGCGGGCCTTGGGTGAATTAGGTGGTGCTGGGGGGCATGTTTACTGTATGATGGTGCTGCTGTGTCCTGGCAGGCTGATTTAGGGCCCTGGCAGGACTGAGCACTGAATACTCCCCTCTGGCTGATGGATGGAGGTCAGGGGCCGCGCAGGTCCCTCCTGCCCACCCAGGGCTGACTTTATGGGGGATAAGGGGAGTCCTGCCACAGGCCGCCTCACCAGCTCAGGGCTCGGATTCCAGGGGGAGATTCACGATCGCCCTTTGCTGGAATGTGGTCAAGTACAGAGCAGTGTGTGTGTGGGCGGTATTTGTGTAAGTACTTTATCAGTAAGAAAGTGTGGTCACTAGAGAGAAGACCTGTGTCACCTTAGTCATAACACTGGATAGAGAACCGACACCCTTCAGAATAAGTCAATAAAAATTGTTTAAATAAGTCAGTTAGAGATATCCAGTAAAACGCACCAATTTGTGACATAAGAAGAAAAGAACCAGAAACATGAAGGAACATTGGATTTAGCAGCTTTATTTCTGTTGGAGATTTAGAGAGTACTTTATTTTAAGCTGTCAGTCGTAAAACTAAAGCAGAGGAGAGGGAGGTAGTGATATACTAGCATGGCAGTATATGATTATCACACCGCAACAGAAAATAAGTTAGAGAGTCTTGTCTTGCAGACAGAGAGGAGCGCAGGGAGTGCCAGTGGTATGTCACTTCACAGCTGGACATAGGGACGGCGAGTGTTCTTCTACCGCTCTCTCCCTCATCCTCTCTCTCTTTCTAGGACTGATCCTCCCTGTACTTCCTTCTACCTTGTCTTTCTGTCCGTCTCTGTCCCCAACTATTTTGGAAAATAACTGTCAAGTTCTCTTTCTCTTGTACACATACACGCATGCAAACATGCACCCATGCACATGCATGCACACACACGCACACACCCTACACTAGTCATGCAGTTTTGTTCTCTTCAGTTAAGTCCCCAACTGAAGAGGACACCACACTATATCCTCTTAGTGATCTTGCTAAAAAAAACACTTGCTGACTTCATGAGGAATTTGCACAAATGTTGCTGTGTGTTTCTATGACGGCAGATAAGATAAACTGATAGATCAATTTAAATGAGGCCTGTAGAGATGAGCCTTCTAGACAGACTGACAGATAGAAGGAAAGACAGGCCAGGGACTGTATGTGGTAGCTAGCTACATTCTGGCTTTGCGGATTCTGGAGATGCGGTCGTTAGGCTTGTGTATAAGATTGTTGTTAGATTTGTATTAATTTCCTGCATGTTTATGCTTTAGAGAGATGAAGGGGAATTGCGTTCCCACAGTGTTGTGGTGGTTGGGTATCTGTATGTGGTAGCTGCAGCGCCTACACTGGCCCTTCTCTTTGGCTGTATTGTAAAATCACATTGATCTGGCCTGACAAGGCGTTGAGTCTTATCCCTGCAGCACAAGCTTAGGGGTTGATGCCACTAGCTGAGCGGGATAGCTGCTGTGGATAAGATGAGGACGAGGCGAAGATCCTCTCCGCATCAGCTGAATTAAGAGATGGGAGGAATATAAAGTGTAAAATCTTCCTCTTTTGCGATCAGTTGGGATTTAGCGTTGGGTTGTGGCAGTCGGCTGCCTGGCTGAGTTCTTCCCCCTGACAGGGTAATCGCCCAGGGCTTAGCGCCACAGGAAGAACAATACCTCCCACTTCCTCTCATCTCACGGCTGATCTGGACAAAGTACACGTCCACATCGACCACATCTGGGGAGCGAGTGAAGCGAGGAGAAGAGACAGGGAGATGACAAACCAAGGGCTAAGAACTGAAGAGTAGTAGTTACACAGACACAGTGAAGGGAAGTGATGAACAAGTGTTTGTGTTTACAGAGTGTATTTAGCCTGATATCTGCATGTGTGTGTGTGTGCGCGTGTGTGTGCGTTTGTGAGTATTGTAAGGGCGATGAGAGGGAGAAGGAGATCCAGGGGGTCAGTGCTAATCTGGCTCAGGTTTTAGCATCCAGAATCCTCCCTGTTTAGATTAATAAGTTCACTAAATAAAGCTGTATCTCTGACACATGCAAACGAACGAACACAGAAGTAAAAATATCAAAAGATGAAAACGCTTCCATTACAGTAACGGAAGGAGAGGGCTTTATTTGGCCTAAATGAACTGGCTGATCCTGATCCAGGGCCCATCAGAAGCAGGATCAGAAGATGGCAGGTACCACAGTACTGCACAGTATGGCAGAGAATGAGATGTTACCACAGTACTGCACAGTATGGCAGAGAATGAGATGTTACCACAGTACTGCACAGTATGGCAGAGAATGAGATGTTACCACAGTACTGCACAGTATGGCAGAGAATGAGATGTTACCACAGTACTGCACAGTATGGCAGAGAATGAGATGTTACCACAGTACTGCACAGTATGGCAGAGAATGAGATGTTACCACAGTACTGCACAGTATGGCAGAGAATGAGATGTTACCACAGTACTGCACAGTATGGCAGAGAATGAGATGTTACCACAGTACTGCACAGTATGGCAGAGAATGAGATGTTACCACAGTACTGCACAGTATGGCAGAGAATGAGATGTTACCACAGTACTGCACAGTATGGCACAGAACAGTGAATGGGATATGGAACACAAAACACATGGTGGTCTCTTCAGTCACCTCAAACTCTGATGGTGAGGTTGAGCCTTCATTTCCACTTCCCTCAAAAACATTTTTGAGCACGCCTTGAAAATCATTTTCCGATAAAGCATACTGGGGTTGAGTTCTAATTCAAAGAAAAAGACAAATCCTTGTTTCAGAATCCCAACTAAGCTGCCTCCAGTTGGATGGTTTCAGAGCGCTCTTCACATGCAACGCTGACCTGACCCATCCATCTCTATCTCAGTGCATCACTCTGTGAGGTTTGAGCATTGCACTGCTGACCATCCCTTTTCTATTCCTCTCTCTGCATCTCTCTGTGAGGCTGGGCTGGCCTTATTGACCCCCTCTGGTAACCTGAGACACTGCACTGCTCTCCCCCAGTCACACTCTCCCTCTCCCCATCCCTCTCCCCGTCCTGTACTGGGCTTTTACTTCACTTTATTAACCCTTCTGTGCCTGTAAACCGCAGCCACCCTCACTCTTCCTATCTGGTATCTGATAAAGAACAGAACACACTGAAACTCTATCTGTCATCGCCCCACAAATCCTACACAATGTTATCACTTATCACTGACCTTTATTTAAACAGGTACGTTTTATGTAACAATGACCCAAGGGAAGAGTTGAGGAGAGGCGAGGATATAGATTTTAGTGGCTTTTGAGTTACTGTCTGAGGTATGACAACTATTTTGATGACACTGTTCATAGCTCTTAGCAGCTAGTTGTCAAGCCATTGTGTTGGCACATGTGGTTGCTTCTTTGGAATTACTTTATTATTTACATACATCCAATCATAGGAAATTACTTTGGTCCAGCTAATCATTAGGACATTATTACAGAGACTGAAGCAACTATGACGGTGTCTAAATCAGACCAGTTTTTGTACGTTAATATCGTGGCAGTACGAACTCAAATGGACACTTGCCCACACACATCCAGCTTTGACCTCTGCTCATGTAAGAGCTGCTAATACGATCTAATGACTGGCAAACTACTTTGAAACATCAAGTACCTGACGGCTCAACAATAACGACATACATGTATGCCTTGGAATATCCAATTAGCACCACAAACGGTCACAAGAGGTCCTGTCAGGGGTGTGTGCGTGTGTACCATGTGTTTGCCTTTGTGTGTGGTACCTGCCTATTTGGCTGGAAACTGTCAATGTCTCTGACTAATGGGATTGGTAGAACACCAGCAGCTAATGCAGGCTGCTGCCATCAAGTCCCCCATTTAAAGCAGCACTGATCTGATTGCTGGAGTTTATTGGAAAATGGAGAGAGCCGGGCTGGCCTCACAGTGTCTCTCTCAGTACCTCACTCACTGAGTGGACCGGGAAATGCTCCAGTCTTTACCTAGTTAGCACCCTTATCAGTTGGAACAAGTTGGGGGTCACTTTGTATAAAGGGGATGTTTTAATTTCATTTCATTGTGGAGACTGACAGGAAATAGCTCAGTCAATAACTCCCTACATGATTAGATCCATGTGGGAAAGGTAGGGGAGTACAAGCCTATTGTCTGGGCTTGTTTTAGAAGCTATAGGGAAGTACTGGACTGAATATTGTTTCCCAGCCGTTCCCAGGCCTTATAACACCTACAGGGGAACTTTGTTCATAATGCAGAGCCGCATGCTGTAGGTCATTTAATGTAAGCGTCTCTGTGGGAATGCTATGCTATATAC
This sequence comes from Coregonus lavaretus, assembly GCF_964263955.1. Lineage (NCBI taxonomy): Eukaryota > Metazoa > Chordata > Actinopteri > Salmoniformes > Salmonidae > Coregonus > Coregonus lavaretus. The sequence continues at coordinate 19,409,080 of NC_139995.1, read as the reverse complement.
GGTATATGTTGTTCCTACTGTATGCTGTACTCTCCCTGGGTAACAGTTAGAAAGGTGCTCTATTGTCATCCCCCATAAATGGACAAGACACATCCTCACTTAGAAAATAAAAAGAATGGATTGTTTGGTTTTCAATGAGTGAAAGATGTGTTCCATTTTTACATTTTGAGTGGCTATGTCATTACTGTGAGGGTAAAGAAAGATTGCCTGGTTGAGAAAATAGACGTTTTGGATGACAAAATATAACTCTCAAATGAATAACATCAGGAAGTGTGTGTGTGGGGGGGGGTGCATGAATGAGTGTGTGCGCTGTCTCATTTCTCTCTCCTCTCTTCTCTCTCTCTCCCCCTCTCTCTAGCTTGCGGCCAGCCTTCCCCCGTCCCCTGATGCCCCCCCCCCCCCGATCTTATCACCCCCTCTGATTTCATTTGGCCGTCGCCAGCTAATCAGGGGCCAACATCTGGATGGTTTCCATGGCAACTGGCCCTACCACATTAAAATGTGGGTTGAGGTCTGGGAAAAAGCAATGAGAAATGGGCAGAGATTGACAGGCGTGATGGACAGAGTGGAGGTCTGAATGGTGCTCCACTCCCACAGCCACACAGAGAAAGACCTGGTGAGTGTGTATGTATTAGCTCATACCCCATGGGTCCACTGCCCATCCCAGAGACCCATTGGGACAGGGTGGATTGGAAGGACGGGTGTGTGTGTGTATGTTTAGGGAGGTGGGGATGGAGCCATTTTCTAACTGCACCCAGAGGCTGCATCCAGCGTTTTATATTTTTATTATTGGCCCATCCAGTTTTTACACTTCTGCTACTCGCTGTTTATTATTTATGCATAGTCACTTTACCCCTACCTACATGTACAAATTACCTCGACTAACCTGTACCCCCGCACATTGACTCGGTACCCCCTGTTTATAGCCTCATTATATAAACAGTGGGGAGAACAAGTATTTGATACACTGCCGATTTTGCAGGTTTTCCTACTTACAAAGCATGTAGAGGTCTGTAATATTTATCATAGGTACACTTCAACTGTGAGAGACGGAATCTAAAACAAAAATCCAAAAAATCACATTGTATGATTTTTAAGTAATTAATTTGCATTTTATTGCATGACATAAGTATTTGATCACCTACCAACCAGTAAGAATTCCGGCTCTCACAGACCTGTTAGTTTTTCTTTAAGAAGCCCTCCTGTTCTCCACTCATTACCTGTATTAACTGCACCTGTTTGAACTCGTTACCTGTATAAAAGACACCTGTCCACACACTCAATCAAACAGACTCCAACCTCTCCACAATGGCCAAGACCAGAGAGCTGTGTAAAGACATCAGGGATAAAATTGTAGACCTGCACAAGGCTGGGATGGACCTGGTCAATGACCTGAAGAGAGCTGGGACCACAGTCTCAAAGAAAACCATTAGTAACACACTACGCCGTCATGAATTAAAATCCTGCAGTGCACGCAAGGTCCACCTGCTCAAGCCAGCGCATGTCCAGGCCCATCTGAAGTTTGCCAATGACCATCTGGATGATCCAGAGGAGGAATGGGAGAAGGTCATGTGGTCTGATAAGACAAAAATATAGCTTTTTGGTCTAAACTCCACTCGCCGTGTTTGGAGGAAGAAGAAGGATGAGTACAACCCCAAGAACACCATCCCAACCGTGAAGCATGGAGGTGGAAACATCATTCTTTGGGGATGCTTTTCTGCAAAGGGGACAGGACGACTGCACCGTATTGAGGGGAGGATGGATGGGGCCATGTATCGCAAGATCTTGGCCAACAACCTCCTTCCCTCAGTAAGAGCATTGAAGATGGGTTGTAGCTGGGTCTTCCAGCATGACAACGACCTGAAACACACAGCCAGGGCAACTAAGGAGTGGCTCCGTAAGAAGCATCTCAAGGTCCTGGAGTGGCCTAGCCAGTCTCCAGACCTGAACCCAATAGAAAATCTTTGGAGGGAGCTGACAGTCCGTATTGCCCAGCGACAGCCCCAAAATCTGGAGAAGGTCTGTATGGAGGAGTGGGCCAAAATCCCTGCTGCAGTGTGTGCAAACCTGGTCAAGACTTACAGGAATAGTATGATCTCTGTAATTGCAAACAAAGGTTTCTGTACCAAATATTAAGTTCTGCTTTTCTGATGTATCAAATACTTATGTCATGCATTAAAATGCATATTAATTACTTAAAAATAATACAATGTGATTTTCTGGATTTTTGATTTTAGATTCCGTCTCTCACAGTTGATGTGTGCCTATGATAAAAATTACAGACCTCTACATGCTTTGTAAGTAGGAAAACCTGCAAAATCAGCAGTGTATCAAATACTTGTTCTCCCCACTGTATATATATATATATATATATATATATATATATATATATATATATATAATATATATATATATATATATATATTTTACTTTAGTTCATTTCGTAAATATTTTCTTAACGCTATTTTCTTAAAACTGCATTGTTGGTTAAGGGCTTGTAAGTAAGCATTTCACGGTAAGGTTCACCTGTTGTATTTGGCCCATGAGACAAATAAAATTGAATTTAAATGTTTTATTTGATCCATCACCCCCCTCTTTTCAGAGGACAGAAATATATATATATATATATATATACACATCTTATTAGAGTGGTTATTATTGGAATGTGGTGTGGTCGTGGGCAGTCATGGTAAGTGTCAGTGCAATTATCAATTTTCATGAGATAATCAAGAGCCATCAAAATGTGATTGATTGATTGATTGACTGAGTAATTGATTGATTGGTGATTCTAACTGCTAATCAGTATCAGTGTCCCTCCCTCTTTAACGTGACATACTGTAGGTAACAGCAGATACAGTGTGTCCCCTTCTCCTCCATGATTCTCCCTCATATTATTCATGCACACAGTTAATAAAGTCCATTACACTTGGCTCCCCCAGGCCAGTAAAACCTCATTTAGCACTGCCTGCTCAGCCAAGACGGGAAACGCCAGAGCCCCTCCCCTAACAATTTTAGGAAGTGGTCAACGGATGGGCCGTAGGACAGGACTCAGTGGTCCCACCACTTAAGACCACTCCACACTCCACACCACCGGGACTGGAGACAGAGGAAGGGATGGAGGACACAAAACAGTATAATGTAGCATTTTAACTGATTTCAGTTGAAGGATTGGACACATTTGTTGGTCTAGTATCTTTCCATTGTATCATGGACCAACATGCCTTCCCCAACCCTTCAACTGCAATTGTCAACCACATTGACAATTATATGTCTTCTTAAAAATGTAAATAAAAAGGGGTTAACTTCATCGGCAGGTTTTCCTTTTCACCACGAGCACAATTTACTCTTAGCTTGTTGCGCTACAAATGAACTACATTTCAAAAGCATGTAACAGTAAAGCCAAAAAAGTTGATAAATCATGTGAATTGCACATCATTCTGAATTACAGTACAGTCATTTATAGAGTGGTATGTACCTGGTTGTCTCTTCTCTTCTCCTCTCCCATTCCCTTCCTCCCTCAGTCCTCTCTGGCCGTCCATTACATCCTTGGTTGGCCAGGGTCAGAGTCAGGGTGAGGTTCAGACAGCCCAGCTGAAGGTTATAGGGCTGTACTCATGTGATTTACACCTCCATCTCCTCTCAGAGGAGGTAAGAAAACACACTCCACTCTCTACCACACCCACCAACCACCTCCTCTATCATTTATTTGCATTGATTTTCAATAAATATTTGTTCTTTAAGACCAACCTTTGAAATGAAAGTGTTTCGATTTATACTTTCAGTTGTTTTCACAAATAATTCATTTTTATACTGTATATTGAAAATGCTTTGGGGTTATTTTCTATCTGTGTTAGAGTGGTATCAAAGCTGTTCTGTCCTCGCTGTTAAAGTGGATCTTCCTTTCTCCACATATTCTCCCTAACCCTAACCTTAGCTTCATGTCTACACCCTGGATAAACCCTAGCCATAACCCTAACCCTAGCATAATGTCCACACCCCGGTTCAACCGTAACCCTAGACATAACCCTAACCCTAACCCTAACTTCACCAGTGTACCGTAACCCTAGACATAACCCTAACCCTAACCCTAACTTCACCAGTGTCCACAGAGGACCATGTTTATTAAAGAACAATCAAGGCCAGAGAGACTGGAGAGGTAGATCGAGATATGTTGGTTGGGGTTGGGTTGCAGACTGAGACTGAGATCAGAGAGCAGAAAGAGGGAGATGAGGAGGCCAGGAGAGAGGGATGACACGATTTAGTTTAGCACTAACAATAACCACCTTTGATCTGGCTAAGGCAGTAATTCACATGACAATAAAAGAAAACACTGTTTCATCTCCTCTCCCTCCCTTTTCCTTTTAGCTTTATCCCTAAATCTATCTCTCCATTCTCTCTCCCAGCAACTGTAGTGCCGTTCTTTTGGAGGTCATTGGAGAGATAGAACAGCCCTACATACAGACACACACACACACACACACACTGAAAGCAAAGTAGTATTCCAAGCATATAGACATAAAACAACACTTTTAGAAAATACTCTTCCTCCTCCCCCATGGAGTGTTATAATATCTTTCACATGGCATCATTTGAAATAGCTTTTTGTTAAAGCAGTGATGCCAATAGATAGTAGAGATCTTCCCCAAACTCTTGTATCATTGGTCCATTTGAATCTTTTTTTAAATGTAAACATCGTCCCCTCCTGAACCAGACTGACAGACACCCCTGAGTACCGTTACAAACAATACCCCAGGGAGAAGGGGGAGAGGAAAGAGGTGGAACAAGGCAGGGGTGGGGAGTGGAGTAGATTTAAAGATAGGGAGATTGAGGGAAAGGGAGATGTACGGTGGAGAGAGAGACAGGAAAGGGAGGAATAGATCTCTTATGGTAAACTTATAATGAAGTGGGACAAACAGCACGCTGAGAGAGAGAGAGAGAGAGAGAGAGAGAGAGAGAGAGAGAGAGAGGAGAGAGAGAGAGAGAGAGAGAGAGAGAGAGAGAAGAGAGAGAGGAGAGAGAGAGAGAGGGAGGGAGAGGGAGAGGGAGAGAGAGAGAGAGAGAGAGAGAGAGAGAGAGAGAGAGAGAGAGAGAGAGAGAGAGAGAGAGAGAGAGAGAGAGAGGGAGTGGGAGAGGGAGAGGGAGAGGGAGAGAATGAGAGAAGAGAGAGAGAGAGAGAGAGAGAGAGAGAATGTACCTGCAGTTCAGTCTGTTGGGATCAATACATCTCCATTCACATCAGGCTGGACAGACAGGACAGGAGCTGTCCAACACGCTGAGCTTCACTCACTCCCCATCTCTCTCTCTCTAAACTAGGCAATGAAAAAAAGTCATTTAGGCATCTTGCCACTTTTAGTGAATCAGTTGGAAGATGTTGAAATGTCCAATGATACAGTTCAATGAAACGGTTTTAGGAGGGGGGTGCACAGCCCAAAGATTTCTAGGAATTTTAAGACAAACCACACTTCCTTGGAACAAAAGAAAAGTGTGACGTGAGCAGGGGTGGGGAAGTAAGGAGAAGGTGACTGGAGTGGAATCAGAGGGAGAGAGACAGGGACTGAGCAGAGTAGAGAGAAAGTAAGACAGTGGTCACAGAGGAGAGCATGAGAGCCGTGTTGTGGAGAGAGATGACAGGCAGAGAGCGGTAGGGCCATGGGCGGTGTGTTCAATAGGGCGATATGGGCGACGCACTGCCAAACGGGAAAAGGAAGGGATTTTTTTTCTAATCAATTATATCATGGCAACAGTAGTTCAGTGTTCACGTCTGATCTGCCAGCCACTAAATGTCCAATCAGGCTAAAGTCGTGCTTCAAATGTCCCCGCCCGTTTTGGGGCGATTTCAGTCAGGTTGAAAATCGCCCAGAAGTCTCTCATAGCCTCTAATGTAAAATATTTTTTTTTCAAATTTCTGAGCTTTCAATACATTCTCTATGGGTGTCTGAGGGCTTGCACTTACGCGCTTTCGTCATATGTAACGTAACGTAACCATGAACGGCAGACAGCAACGCTTGGACAGCGACTGGTGTAACCGACATGCACCATCTTTCAGAAAAGATTAAGAAAAATTAGCTGTCAAAGACCCACATTGATAGCTGTTTGAGATTGTCTGCTTTGGTGAGAGTGAATATTGCCACTCAACTGGATGAGGGATACAGGCTAGCTGTCCGCCGCCACAACGATGAGGTTAGCAACAGCAGAGTCGTGAACACTGTCTACGAGAATCGAGACGACCTCATAGAATGTTTTGAAGCCATCCGGACGGGTTCATTGGGTTCATTTGACCAGCCCACCGTACCAGAAGCTACAGAATAAGGACATCGATGCTGTCTTTATCAAACGTGCCCTCGACAGCTTCGCAAGCAGTGTGCAGGCCATAAGGTAAGATAAAGATTAAACAATATCATTCGATCTTTCTCAAAGCAGAGCTTTATTTGAAAATGTATGCATGAAAGGAGACTGCATTTGTGTTTGAAATTACATTATTGTCATTATATATGGCCAGTGGTGTAATCTATCTTATTTTATATACTATGTGTACTGTACAGTGGTGCTCATAAGTGTATGAACACATTCTAAAGCTGACTAAAAAGAGGAATAAAAAAATAAAAAAATCATCTTTTGGAAATTGATCTTAATGACTTAATTAAAAAAGTTGGAAAATCCAACCTTTAAGGACACCAATTTTCTTTTCTTTTTTATTCCTCTTTTTAGTCAACTTTAGCATGGGATCATAAGCTTATGAGCACCACTGTATACTGTGCTGAACATCCAGGCTATGTGAGACACAAAGGCTAACTTAAACACTAAAGACTTTATGCATCCCTGCCCATTTTAAGTGGAACTGAAGTATTTGTACTATACATGGATACATTGCATATACCTGTGCATCACATAGACAACAATACTGTACAAAGCCAACAAACACATTGGTCTGTTTGCCTTCAGGGACTCCTCTCAACAGCAGCTGCAAGAAGCAACAGGAGCCAAAAGACCCAGAACAGCTTTGAGAGAAGAGGAGAAGCAGAGGCTGTCTGAAGAGGTCTGCAACACCATCCTGGATCACACCAAAGAAAGGTTCTCTTTCTCTGGCCACCTTGTGAGTGCTACCTTACTGCAAGCAGACATGTTTGAAAGGTACTGCCATTCAAAAAAATTAAAAATCTGTTCATGTTCATTTTTACAAATCTATACAATTGGCCAGAATATGGTTGTTCATATTTACAAATCTATACAATTGGCCAGAATATGGTTGTTCATTTTTACAAAGCCATACATATTGTTTATGCAGTGTTGAGGAATGTGAAAGAACACCCTTGATTATTTTTACTGTGATAACTTATTTTGCTTTTGTAAGCCAACACTTTTGAGATCAGTCAATAAATGCTTCTGGTATTGACTTATATGCTGCCCCTGTCTTCATGTTGTTGCTGGACATATCTTTTTAAAAATGTGTGTAGGTCACCTAAATCATCAGAAAAATTGCCCCTCCTGAGAATTTTTTCAGGAGCCGCCACTGGGTAGGGCCTTTCATAATCAAATCAATCAAATCAAATGTTATTTGTCACATGCTTCGTAAACAACAGGTGTTGACTAACAGTGAAATGCTTACTTACTAACCTTGCTGGCTTAAAAGCTTCCTCTTGCGGTTAATCAGGCCTCCCAATTACAGTGACAGGCTCCTGTCCCTCACCCCAGTGCCTGATGTCCCCAATGATAAATATAATTATTATTTAAAGCAGCCAATTTCATCTGTGTCTGACGGACGAGTCAGCAGACGATTATGGCCTGGGATACCTTCCTCCTCCTGATGGAATCTAGCTAGGAGTGAGTCAGTGCATTCTGTATATCACACACACATATACACACATATTCACACACACACACACACGCCAGATGTACACACACATGCACATGACAACACATACATACATGCAAATGAAAATACACACAGACTACCCTATGACACCAAGTAGTCACACACACACCTTTACAGCTGCAGTCATTGGACAGTTTGTCCACAAGTTGTAGCATTAAACACAAGACAATGCAGGTAGCTGTGATGTAATGTTTAGGTTCTGGAGGAGTAAGGTCAGTAACCTCTAGGGGAATGTTTGGAGCTGATGTTTAGGGGGTAGGTAGAGTGGTGTGTGTATGGAGAGTCAGGAGGCATGTAGAAGCATGGCGTGGCTTGGCTTGGCTTGGCTGGGATGCCCCAGCCCCAGGGGAGTCCTGAGGGATCAGATAAGACACTGTTCCCAGATCAGGGCCATATTGACAGTTTGGGTGGCTAAAGAGTGATGAGCTTGGGATTGGAGCTGGGAGGGTAGGGTACCCTTAATGGAAGCCTGTGGGAGAACCAGTGACCTCTAAACATTAGTATGACCCTGATGATCCTGATGATTGCTTGATTGAAGCTAAATTGCCCCTTGTGGTTGGGAGGAATACATTTGGGAGATGCATTGCACATTGGTAGATTGGTTCATTGAATTGGGTTGGGTGCGGTGGAGTGAGATGTACTTAACACAATTATGCTGGTTGGGTTGTGCTGGGCTGGTCTGGGCTATACAGAACTGAATGTTGGCTGGGTTTAGGCTGGGCTGGTCTGGGCTATACAGAACTGAATGTTGGCTGGGTTTAGGCTGGGCTGCCTGGTTGGGCTTTACTAGTCTCTACTTAGCTGGGCTAAACTTTCGCAATATGGCAGTAGATAGGGGTGAAGAGGTTGGCTCTAGGGAAGCGGATGGGAACAGGTTGTTATGAAGGTCTCCTGAGACCCCCCTGCATCGGACAGTACAGGGGATCCTGTGGGAGAGAAGGACATGGTCTATTCCCAAATACCCAGCCATAGACACATTTTACATTTTAGTCATTTAGCAGACGCTTTTATCCAAGTGCATTTATCTTAAGATAGCTAGGTGAGACAACCACATATCACAATCGTAGTAAGTACATTTTTCCTCAATACAGAAGTTATCAGCAAACTCAGTGCTAGTAGGAAATATGCAAAAAAATAAGACTGAGATGTTTTATTTAAGTTACTCTTTGAAGAGGTAGGGTTTCAGTTGTTTTTGGAAGATGGGAAGGGACTCTCCTGTCCTAGCTTCAGGGGGAACATCGTGCCACCATTGGGGTGCCAGGACAGAGGAGAGCTTTGACTGGGCTGAGAGAACAGAGAATTAGGGGCTCTATTCAATCCGTATCGAGGAAGTTCAGTATTACAGTGTGATAGAAATTGAAGGCATTGTTCCTGCGTTAGCGGAGACGGCAATCACGCTAAATGCTACATATGTCGGCTCAATCTGTAATGCTTCAGCGATACAGATTGAATAGAGCCCTAGGACTTTTTTCACGTAAGGCTCTGGCGCCTGTAAGATTCTTTGAGACCCAATTGTGGGTCGTTTTTTGTTGATGCCTCCTTGCTCTGAGCTGAAACTTTGGTTTGTCTATGTGTTTTTGTAATTGGTCACAGTAAAATGGCAAGAGATTATGTGAGGTAGGTTGTATGTGTTTGGAGATCTCTTATCTAAGAGATCATTATCATAGCTGTTGTGATTTTGCTTCTGTTTTCTGTGGGCAGTATGGTCACATCTCTGCAGGAGCCATAGAGGGGTCTTTGAGGAGTTCTTTTTTCCTCAGAGAGAAATAATGTTGCTGCATACAGCGTCTGTATTATTGTCCTTAGCCTGCAGACAACCTCTCACAGTTCTCTGTGTTTGTTGATGTGTCTTTGTCTGCAAGTGCAGAAACGCACACACACATAGACATACACACACATAGACATACACACAGACACACACATACTCTCACACGCTCCTTTTCACCGTGACCTAACCTATTAACCCAATATACACCACCATGTATATTCAAACACACACATGCATTCACACAGCATTACAAATCCTGGTCTTACACACCACCATGCACACACAGTCTCACAAACGCAAATGCACTCTTTTTTTTTTTTTTTTTTTGTCATTTAGCAGACGCTCTTATCCAGAGCGACTTACAGGAGCAATTAGGGTTAAGTGCCTTGCTCAAGGGCACATCGACAGATTTTTCACCTAGTCGGCTCGGGGATTAGAACCAGCGACCTTTCGGTTACTGGCACAACGCTCTTAACCACTAAGCTACCTGCCGCCACTCTCTCTTCTCTCACCCCCCCCCCCCCCCCCCATCCACCCACCCCCCTTCTCTCTCTTTCTCTTTCTCTCTCTCTCTAACACACACAGTATTGGTGGGACAGACTAACTGGCTCTCAGGCTAATTGAGTTGGGTGTGTGGCCCCGCGTGGCCCCAGTCTGACCCTGCTATAGCCAGGGACGCTACTGAGCCCCGGCTTTGATACATTTGATACAGTTTAAGTGTGGAATGAAGACCTAAGCCTGTTTACATTTGAACTGGTTTAGTGTTGGGGTGACAGTGCAGTCACGAGAGTGAGAAGGAAGAAGAATGGGTACAGGGAAAGAACAGTTATGTTTAATTCTACATTGCACTTTGTTGGCTTTGTACAAGACTGCCTGAGGGTGTAATGTTTTCAGTTTGTCTATATTTGAAAATTGGTAATTTTTAGATTCCTTTTTATTTTGTCTGTTTGTGAGCTTGAGTGTCCTTGACATGATATTGCTACAGTGATAGATGTACAGGTGAATTAATGTGGATGGATACCTAATCTCCAAGTGCAACAAGTAAATGGTCAGAGAGAGAGGCTAGAAAGATGGGTAGGGAGGAGAGAGTATGTGTGTGCGTGCATGTGTAATGAGGTGATTTTGAAGGAGTCAGGCACAGGAGGGTAAATCACAGAATAACAGGATTTATTCTGAACCACAGAGTTACGCAGTAATGCGTAAAAACACTCCAGTGCGCAAAACAGGCGCACTGGAAAATACAAGGCACACGGGGAATATTCCCGGCGATACAAAATACACAGAGCTCCACCGAGCTTCCCTCTCCTCCACAATAAACAATCACACACAAAGACAAGGGAGCAGACGGAACACTTATACAGGTACTGATGAGGGGATATGAACCAGGTGTGTGTAATAAACAAGACAGAACAAATGGAATGATGAGATGAGGAGCGGCAGTGGCTAGAAGGCCGGTGACGACGAATGCCGAAGCCTGCCCGAACAAGGAGAGGAGGCAGCCTCGGAAGAAGGCGCGACAGTACCCCCCCCCCCCCCCCCCCCCTTGACCCGCAGCTCCAGCAGCGCGCCGACACCGGCCTTGGGGATGACCAGGAGGACGCGGAGCAGGGTGAGCCAGATGGCGACGGTGGAAATCCCGCAAACAAGAAGGGATCGAGGAATCCCTCACCGGGACCCAGCACCACTCCTCCGGACTGTACCCCTCCCACTCCACAAAGTACTGAAGGCCCCCCACCCGACGCCTCGAATCCAGGATGGAACAGACGGAGTACGACGGGGCCCCCTCGATGTCCAGAGGGGCGAAGGTACCTCCCGCACCTCAGACTCCTAGAGCAGACCAACCAAAACCGGCCTGAGGAGAGACACATAGAACGAGGGGTTAATGCGGTAATCTGGAGTGAGCAGTAACCTATAAGTAACCTTGTTTATTCTCCTCAGGACTTTGAACGGGCCCACAAACCACGGGCTCAGCTTCTGGCAGGGCAGGCAGAAGGGCAGATTCTGGTTCGAGAGCCAGACCCGATCACCCGGTACAAAGACCGGGGCCACATTGTGGTGGCGGTCAGCATCGGCCTTCTGGCGACGCATGGCGCATTGGAGGTGGACGTGAGCAGCGTTCCACGTCTCCTCCGCGTGCCGAAACCAGTCACCCACCGCAGGAGCCTCGGTCTGGCTCTGATGCAACGTGCCAGAACAGGCAGATTACCTAAAACACATTGAAATGGCGTTAGGTTAGTGGAGGAGTGAGAGAGTTCTGGGCTCACCCGGCCGGTCCTGGCAGTAGGACCGCAGGAACCTACCCACATCCTGATTCACCCGTACCACCTGCCCATTAGACTTGGGGTGAAAACCAGGGGACCCCCAGACGTTCCATGAACGCCTTTCCAGACCCTGGATGTGAACTGGGGACCCCGGTCAGACACTATGTCCTCTGGCACCCCGTAGTGCTGGAAGACATGTGTAAACAGGGCCTCCGCAGTCTGCAGGGCTGTGGGGAGACCGGGCAGAGGAAGGAGGCGGCAGGCTTTGGAAAAGCGGTCCACAACGACCAGGATGGTGGTGTTACCTTGAGAGAGGGGAAGATCAGTAAGGAAGTCAATACACAAGTGGGATCATGGCCGTTGTGGAACTGGTAAGGGCTGTAACTTACCCGCTGGGAGGTGCCTAGGTGCCTTACTCTGGGCGCACACCGAGCAAGAGGAGACATACAACCTCACGTCCTTAGCCAAGGTAGGCCACCAATACTTTCCGGTCAGGCAGCGCACTTTACGACCAATACCTGGATGACCAGAGGAGCGGGACGTGTGTGCCCAATAGATCAGATGGTCACGGACAAGAGAAGGCACGTACTGCAGCCCAGCTGGACACTGAGGTGGAGATGGCTCTGTGCGTAAAGCCCACTCTATGTCCGCGTCCATCACCCACACTACCGGCGCCACAATGCAGGAGGCCGGAAGTATGGGGGTGTTGTCTATGGGCCTCTTCTCTGTGTCGTACAGCCGTGACAGTGCGTCTGCCTTCACGTTCTTCATACCCAGGATGTAAGATAGTGTAAAATCAAACCGGGTGAAGAATAGGGCCCACCTGGCCTGGCGAGGGTTCAGCCTCCTCGCTGCCCGGATGTACTCTAGGCTACGGTGGTCCGTCCAGTGCCTCCACACTGTCAGGGCTCGGACAACAGCCAACAGCTCCCGATCACCAACGTCATAGTTCTGCTCCGCTGGGCTGAGATTATTGGAGAAGAAGGCACAGGGGCGGAGCTTGGGTGGTGTGCCCGAGCGTTGAAATAGGACAGCGCCTATCCCTACCTCGGACACATCCACCTCCACTACGAATGGTGGTGATGGATTGGGATGGGCCAGTACCGGGGCTGAGGTGAACAGAACCCTCAGGTTACTGAAGGCCTCGTGATCCGGGTTGGGGGGGGTAGAACGGCAGGACGTCCTCTAGAAGACAGCAGGTTGTCCAACCGGATGGCCATGTCTGCCAGTTGATCAAAAGACAACGTGGTGGCCCGGCAGGCTAGCTCCCTTCGGACGTCTTCTCATAGAGTGCACCGGAAGTGGTCGATGAGGGCCCGCTCGTTCCACCCGGACCCCGCCGCTAGAGTACGAAACTCCAGGGCGAAGTCCTGCACGGTCCTCGTCCCCTGCCTCAGGTGGACCAGCCACTCTCCCGCCTCTCTACCCTCCGGCGGGTGATCGAAGACGGCCCTAAAGAGGCGAGCAAACTCCCTGTAGTCATCCAACGCGGCTCCTCCTTCACTCCAGACCGTGTTGGCCCACTCCAGGGCTTTCCCCGAGAGGCAGGAGACGAGGGCAGACACCTTCTCCCGCTCCGATGGAGCCGGGCTGATGGTCGAGAAGTATAAATCCATTTGTAGAAGGAATCCCTGGCAGAGGGCAGCTGTCCCGTCAAAATCCCGTCGTCGAGATATGTGAATCCCTCTGGGTGCTGGGGTGTGGGTGGCTGGATCCGGTCGCTCAGCTGGTCCCGAAAGATTGGGTCCTTTTCTCTCCAGGCGTTGGACGATCTGGAGAATCCGATCCATCGCTTCTCCCAAGCTGGTTAGCATAGTCGGATGCTCCCGGACCCGTGCCACGACTCCAGGCAGATGCTCCTCTCCTGCTGACGCCATGTTCGGGTGTGTGATTCTGTTATGAGGTGATTTTGAAGGAGTCAGGCGCAGGAGGGTAAATCACAGAATAACAGTATTTATTCTGAACCACAGAGTTACGCAGTAGTGCGTAAAAACACTCCAGTGCGCAAAACAGGCGCACTGGAAAATACAAGGCACACGGGGAACATTCCCGCCGATACAAAATACATAGAGCTCCACCGAGCTTCTCTCTCCTCCACAATAAACAATCACACACAAAGACAAGGGGGCAGAGGGAACACTTATACAGGTACTGATGAGGGTATATGAACCAGGTGTGTGTAATAAACAAGACAAAACAAATGGAATGATGAGATGAGGAGCGGCAGTGGCTAGAAGGCCGGTGGCGACAAACGCCGAAGCCTGCCCGAACAAGGAGAGGAGGCAGCCTCGGAGGAAGTCGTGACAGCATGTTTGTGTATTTGGGCTGTCTTGGACACTAATTTAGTGTATAATACTGTTTATTATGTGTCATGGGCCTCTCACTCCACCGGGTTACCACCTTAATTTTCTTCCACTCTGCTCACCACTCTCTCTACTCAGCCTAACTAGCTCCACCTGTCCCTGCTCTGCTCTGCTCTAATTACTCTGCCAGCTGCGCTGCATTACCCACTACCTCTCCCAGTATTTAAGGCCCTGTCTTTCAGCTCTCCGGTGTCAGATCGTCTGCAAAGCTCACACCCGGAACCTGTTTGCTCGCGCTTCTGGCTCACCCTGGTTTTGTGACCCCGGACCTGCCTGTTTTTTGGATACTCTTCTGCCTCAGGAGATCCAGACCTGCTTCTGCCATTACGACTCCTGACTACTCTTCAATCCCGGTAACTCTGACCAGCCTTCTGCCTTGCTACTACGTATTTTGGATTTCCCTTGAACTGTACTGCTGCCTTGTTTCATTCCGCCCTGTTGTGTCTGTGTCTCCCCCCCCCCAGGACTTCTGGACCACCCACCACCGGCTTCATAGGACGCATCGCTGCCACTGGGGGGGGCACAGACCCAGCACATTGGACGGGATCCCTGTTACCCCTGGAGCCTTCATTCACTCCCTACTTCCCTTTTCCCTTAAGTTTAATAAACTTTCTGGTGTGACGCAATTGTGGTCCTCTGGTCGTCTGTCTGAATCGTGACAGTACGATCTGACCATTATGGACTCAGCGCACACTTTCCCCGACATGGAAACCGATGAGCATGAGCAGCAGTTCCAGCAGCAGCAACGACAACTCGCCATGATCATTCAACTCCTCACCAACCTTACCCCAGCCAGTCTGCCCACCAGCCCTGCCCCCGAGTTACCTGCCCCGGTCATTGCAGCCGCTGCTCCGGAACCCAAGATTGGAAACCCCGAGCGGTTCAACGGCGATTCAACCCAGGTCCGGCCATTCCTGACTAGCTGCCGACTTCAGTTCTCCTTGCAGCCAAGGACCTTCGCCACGGAGGGGGCTAAAGTTGGGTATGCCATCACTCACCTGACGGGCCGAGCTCGACTCTGGGGAACAGCAGAGTTCGAACGTCAAACCCCCGCATGTGCAACCTTCGACCTGTTTGCTGAGGAGATGCTGAAGGTGTTTGACCTGGATTCACCCACCGCAGAGGCGTCTCGTGAACTGTTCAGTATTCGACAAGGCAGACGTACAGTCGCAGACCATTCCATCGACTTCCGAACCCTGGCTAGACGAAGTTCTTGGAACACACCATCGTTGGTGGACGCGTTCTTCCATAGTTTGGCTGACTATATCAAGGACGAGTTGGTCTCCCATGAACTGCCTTCCACTCTTGATGAAGCCATCGCACTGACTGTCAGGATCGACAGAAGGATACAGACCCGTCGTCGTGAGAGGGGGCGCCAAGGTCCACCTACTACCGGCATTCGGAGAGATCCGACTGGGCTCCTGTCATCTACTGCCACTCACCCAGGTCAGCTTGATCAGTCTGAGCCTATGGAGATTGGGCGAGCCTCTCTCACTCCTGCAGAGCGCCAGCGCCGCTTCACCTCAAACCTCTGCCTCTATTGTGGAGGTGATGGACATCGTGTGGTAACCTGCCCTTTAAAGGGCCGAAGCTCACCGGGCATAGGGGGAGTCCGGTTGAGTTCAATGACCATCCAGTCCTCCGACCGCAAACCCCTGCTGCAAGTTCACCTCCGCCTCTCTGACTCAACTCACACCCTGGCTGCTCTGGTGGATTCTGGCGCCGAAGCCAACATAATGGACATCAAGCTGGCACGCCAACTGGGACTGGAGAACCTCCGTTTGACACCTCCTATTCCTGCCCGGGCACTGGACGGACACTTACTCGGATCGGTCACTCATGTCACGGCCCCGGTCTCGATGGGTCTGTCCGGAAACCATCAAGAAACTATCCAGTTTCACCTGCTCCCCTCTCCAGGCCAACCCCTCATCCTGGGTTACCCATGGCTCCGCCGGCACAACCCTCAGCTCGACTGGGTGACCGGGGTGATCAGGGAGTGGGGAGAGGACTGCCACCGAACCTGCCTGCTTGCTGCCGCACTACCCCCTCGGCCAGTACCTACTAACTCCGCTCCTGACCTCTCCAATGTCCCAGAATGCTACCATGGTCTCAGAGAGGTGTTTAACAAAGCAAGAGCCACATCTCTGCCCCCTCACCGACCGTACGACTGTGCCATCGACCTCCTCCCTGGAACAGCTCCTCCAAAGGGTCGTCTTTATTCGTTGTCTGCTCCTGAAAGAAAGTCCATGGAGGACTACATCAATGGCTCTCTGTCCGCAGGATTAATCCGTTCATCTTCATCTCCTGCTGGTGCTGGCTTCTTCTTTGTGGGGAAGAAGGACGGATCTCTTCGCCCCTGCATCGACTACAGGGGACTCAACGACATCACAGTGAAAAACCGTTACCCTCTGCCTCTGCTCACCTCTGCTTTTGAGTTGCTCCAGGGAGCCACTGTTTTTACCAAGTTGGATCTCAGAAACGCTTACCACCTAGTGCGGATCCGGGAGGGAGATGAATGGAAGACCGCATTCAATACACCAACAGGCCACTACGAGTATCTGGTTATGCCTTTTGGCCTCACCAATGCTCCTGCTGTGTTCCAGGCTCTAGTGAATGATGTACTGCGGGACATGTTAAACAAGTTTGTCTTCGTTTACCTGGATGACATCTTAATCTACTCCAGAAACCTGTCTGAACACACCCGCCATGTCCAGCAAGTCCTTCATCGTCTTCTGGAGAATTCCCTCTACGCCAAGGCAGAGAAATGTGAGTTTCACGTCAAGACAGTGGCCTTCCTGGGGTACATAGTGGCAGAGGGAAGTATCCAAATGGATCCTGCCAAAGTATCAGCAGTCACTTCATGGCCAGTTCCGGAGAACAGAAAGAAGCTGCAACAGTTTCTGGGGTTTGCTAACTTCTATAGGAAGTTTATCCGGAACTACAGTACCGTTGCTGCCCCTCTCACTGCTCTAACCAGCACCAAGCAACCCTTCACCTGGACCCCAGCAGCCGACAAAGCCTTCAGTACCCTCAAGGTGAGGTTCACCTCCGCTCCCATCCTCCAGATGCCTGATGTGGACCGGCAATTCATTGTGGAGGTGGACGCCTCGGATGTGGGAGTTGGTGCTGTGATTTCTCAGTGGGCTGCGGAGGATAGGAAGCTCCATCCCTGTGCCTTTTTCTCACGTCGGTTGTCCCCCTCTGAGTGCAATTACGACATAGGGAACCGTGAGCTGCTGGCTGTGAAGCTTGCCTTGGAGGAGTGGCGTCACTGGCTGGAGGGGTCCACCATTCCATTTCTCGTTTGGACCGATCATAAGAACTTGGAGTACATCCGCACGGCCAAACGGTTGAACTCCAGGCAGTCCCGCTGGGCCCTGTTCTTCACCAGGTTTAATTTCACTCTGTCATACCGGCCTGGATCACGCAACACCAAGCCAGACGCCCTCTCCCGTCAATTCCAGAAGGATGACACCCCCTCCAAGGACCCTGTGTCGATTCTGCCAAGTCCCTGCATCGTTGCAGCTCTGACCTGGGCTGTTGAGGAACAGGTGCTGGAGGCTCTCCGTAACCAGCCAGGTCCCAGCACTTGCCCAGCTGACCGCCTTTTTGTCCCCGAAGACCTGAGGTCCCAGGTCGTTCAGTGGGGACATGACTCCCGCCTAGCTTGTCACCCTGGCTCCACCCGCACTTACAACCTGCTCGCCCAGAGGTTCTGGTGGCCCTCTCTGAGGAAGGATGTACGGGAATTCGTCCAAGCCTGCCCCATCTGCAACCAACACAAGTCGTCCTGCCAGCCCCCAGCTGGATTGCTGCAGCCCCTGCCTGTGCCCAGACGTCCCTGGTCTCACATCGCCCTTGACTTTGTCACGGGGCTGCCCCCTTCAAGTGGCATGACCGTCATTCTCACCATCGTTGACCGTTTCAGCAAGATGGCACACTTCATTCCCCTCCCCAAGCTCCCAACCGCCAAGGAGACCGCCCAGGTGGTCCTGGAACACGTCTTCCGGATCCACGGACTGCCAAAGGATGTAGTTTCTGACCGTGGTCCACAATTCTCCTCCGCTTTTTGGAAGGAGTTCTGTCACCTGCTGGGAGCCACAGTCAGTCTGACTTCCGGATTCCATCCCCAATCCAATGGGCAGTCAGAGCGGGCTAATCAGGAGCTCGAGAAGGCACTGCGATGCATGACTTCACGCAACCCCCACTCCTGGTCGCAGCAATTGACATGGGTGGAGTACGCACACAATTCTCTGACCTGCTCTGCCATCGGTATGTCCCCTTTCCAATGTGTTTATGGATACCAGCCTCCTCTATTTGCCAGCCAGGAAGAGGAGGTTACTTGCCCATCTGCACTTGCTTTTGCCCGTCGATGTCGCCGCACCTGGTCACAAGCCCGAGCCACACTCCTCAGATCCGTTGCCAGCTACACTACCGGGGCCAACCGTCGGAGAATTCCTGCTCCCACCTACCATGTTGGTCAAAGGGTGTGGTTGTCATCAAAGAACCTGCCACTCAGGGTGGAGTCGCAGAAGCTGGCACCTCGGTTCATTGGCCCATTCCCTATCATAAGAGTGATTAGCCCAACTGCTGTCCGGCTCCAACTGCCTAATTCCCTGAGGGTGCACCCCACTTTCCATGTGTCTAAGATTAAGCCCATCCATGAGAGTCCGCTGGTCCCTGCTGCGCCTGGTCCTCCTCCTCCACGGCTCGTCGATGGTGGTCTGGTTTACACCGTCCGCCGCCTGCTTCGGTCCAGACGGAGGGGTAGGGGTCTCCAGTACCTCATTGACTGGGAGGGCTATGGACCTGAGGAAAGGACCTGGGTGCCAGCTAGTCGGATTGTGGATAGGACTCTCATCACCGCTTTCCACCAACGGCATCCTGATCAACCTGCAATCCGTAGGGGCCGCCCCAGAGGGGTCCCTAACCGTCCTGCCCGCTCGGCTTCCTGTCCTGTGCCTGATCCTGTCTCGGGACCTGTCCCATCTCCCGACCACGGCCCTCCGGCTTCCTCCGAGGATGAGGACGTTCACTCGGACCGTTCGGAGGAGTTCTAGCCCTCCTCCGGCTACCCTCCTCCCGCCCGGCGTGGTGTTGCTCTTGGGACTTCTGGGGCCGTCCCTTGGGGGGGGGGTTCTGTCATGGGCCTCTCACTCCACCGGGTTACCACCTTAATTTTCTTCCACTCTGCTCACCACTCTCTCTACTCAGCCTAACTAGCTCCACCTGTCCCTGCTCTGCTCTGCTCTAATTACTCTGCCAGCTGCGCTGCATTACCCACTACCTCTCCCAGTATTTAAGGCCCTGTCTTTCAGCTCTCCGGTGTCAGATCGTCTGCAAAGCTCACACCCGGAACCTGTTTGCTCGCGCTTCTGGCTCACCCTGGTTTTGTGACCCCGGACCTGCCTGTTTTTTGGATACTCTTCTGCCTCAGGAGATCCAGACCTGCTTCTGCCATTACGACTCCTGACTACTCTTCAATCCCGGTAACTCTGACCAGCCTTCTGCCTTGCTACTACGTATTTTGGATTTCCCTTGAACTGTACTGCTGCCTTGTTTCATTCCGCCCTGTTGTGTCTGTGTCTCCCCCCCCCCCAGGACTTCTGGACCACCCACCACCGGCTTCATAGGACGCATCGCTGCCACTGGGGGGGGCACAGACCCAGCACATTGGACGGGATCCCTGTTACCCCTGGAGCCTTCATTCACTCCCTACTTCCCTTTTCCCTTAAGTTTAATAAACTTTCTGGTGTGACGCAATTGTGGTCCTCTGGTCGTCTGTCTGAATCGTGACATTATGGGTATCAATGTGCTATTATGCTTTAGTTAAATGGCACATTACTGTAATGGAGTGACTGAAAACAGGGGGCACCTGATATCTTTCTCTCTCTCACCATCCTCCTAATCCGAGTTTCTCTCTCTCCTTCAGTCCCATATCCCTCTCTCTCTCCCTCCCTTCCTGAGGTAATGATTTGATGAAGCTAATGGCTTCCTACATTTTGTAGAAAGGGAGGGAGGGAGGGAGGGAGGCAGGGAGGGAGGGAGGGAGGGAGAGAGGGTGGGAGGGGAGGAGAAAAGTAGGGGGTGATAGGTAAATAGGTGCAAAAGTGTGTCTTGCTTGTATTCTGGTTATTAAAAGCCTTGGAGGATATTTCCTGTCTAAGTCCCAGACACTGTGATCTCAGATCTATATGTCACTAAGGCCTGGCTGTCCATGCAACATGCGGTACATGTTAGAGAGCTGCAATGAGATTTGTTAGGCAACCATACGACCAACATACTCCCTAAAAACCACAAACACAAATTTGGCGTGCTGCATTCAAAGGGCTTCTCTGTGAGTAGTGTTGTTCTCCAAAGTTGTTCTGACATTTAGCCCTGAGGTGTGTCTGCCCAGCTCTTTGACTTGCAGAGAGACAGATAAACCCCTGACGCTGCCAGTATAATGGATAGTATTGTTGGAGATCTCCTTGGCCCTCAAAGTCACCCCACATGAAAGAACTGATCCTCACAATGGAGAATGTTACAACATCAGATTGATATGTGTGTATGTGCGCATGATAGTGCTCACATTGGTTCCTTCACATTAAATGTTTGTGCTTCTGCCTCTCTCTCTCCCTCTTTCTCGCTTTCTTTCTTTCTTTCTTTCTGTTCTCTCTCTCGCTCTCTCTCTCTCTGTGTATTGTGGGAGTGTGTTTGTGTGTGTGTTTGGAAAATGTCTCCCTGCTCACATGATGCCCTGTGGCAACCCCTAACTAACCGTGTAGGCGCCAGCAGGAGGGGGGTCAGAGGGGGGAAGACAGGCACGAGAAGATGGGAAGGGAGCATGGTGGTGGGTTGGGGTGAGGGGGGACACTGGCTGATTCGTGTCACATGATGGACAAATTTTGCAGCCAAACTCCACTCAAACAACAGAGTATTATATTATTATATTATGATGACTCATGACCAGGACCAGTGTTGTGCAAGCCCAGAGAACTACCGTCTGAACACAACAGAACACAGCATACCCACATCACTTTCCCTACAACTGAAAATACACAGGGGTTAACATGATTCGATAAGGTCTAACGTGCATCCAGAAGAACATTATATTTAACAGTGCATTACAATGGTTAGAACTGTGAAATTAAAATAGGTTATTTTGGGCACAGGTTTGGACTTGGTACATGGTGAAGCTCTAACTTTACAGTAGTCTAACCTTTAGTCCCAGTGACATTCTTATTTCCTGTTATTGAGGTGAGTGGAACCACCTAGTCACGCTTATAGGTGAGTATCTACCAATGATATGGCTTGATTCGATTTTATTTCGATTTTATTTTATTGCTTAAGAGCAGCAATGTGATAACAATGAGAGAGAGAGAGAGAGAGAGAGAGAGAGAGAGAGAGAGAGAGAGAGAGAGAGAGAGAGAGAGAGAGAGACAGAGACACAGAGACACAGAGACACAGATTAGAGAAGGGGGGAACAGAGGCTGTTTTTCTGTGTGTGGCTCTCTATCACATAGCCTTTCGTGATGCTGTCATCTCCAATGTTCTCCATCCATTAATCACACAGCGTGTTCAACAGTGTGTGTTTGTGTGTAAATGAGTGACTGAGTGTGTGTGGGAGTGTATGAGGCAGAGGTGGCAACATTTACTTAGTGCTGGAGCGATGACTGGCCCCAGGTCTTGAACACAGGGTTGTGAGGAGCCACTGTCAACTGCCCTGTGTGTGTGTGTGTGTGTGCAGGGCCGTAGCTACATATGAGGATACTGAGGTCCGGATCAATTGATTTTGTTAGTCACTCATACTATCATATTAACATGCAGGCAATTTGCTTTTAAAACTGCAAAAACTCTGCTTATAATTTACAACATTTTGGTAGGCTATTTGTTATTAAACTTGTTTCTCTTCTGTCATTACTTGTTGCCCTAGAAGACTAAATAAACTCTTGCTCACCAGAATAATGTTGTAGTTGACATCGGTAAAGTTTGTTTTCTCTTTCCTTTTTCATCTTTGCTTCCCTCCCGCAGCAAAGACATTTCGGGAACGGGGAGAAAATGCAATAACTCAAAAGAAAAATGGAACATTTCCAAATTATATAATTTCCACCGGTTTTAAGGGAATTAATAGCTGTTAAAATGACCCAACATGTTTTTGATAAGATTTCAGTTTGACTTGGATGCATATTTTATGTGGATGAAATACTATCAGCTTTTATGATGCTGATAAAGATAGCACCTTTACAGACGGTCCCTAACCGCACATTAACATTCTCACAAGATGTTGAAAAAAATTAATCAGATTTATTCACTCCTGTTCCCAAGTCAAAATGTACATTTGGTATATCATTTTACTGCAAGAACTGCTTCATTCTGCAGGAGTTAATATTATATGTATGTGAGAGGTTATAGACCTATACAGTCAGTGTCCAGATTTCAGTTAGGCTACTATTCCATTTAACCCATCTGAACTGTACAGTTCCCTTGATTTGCCATTTTAAAGTCTTGTGACTGTGACTGTCGAACTTGTATAGTGCCTCACAATCATCCTCTTTTACCACTTCACCAAATGTTTCCCATACATTAGAATACTGTTCTGGCCCTCCCCACTTGGCAAAAACTGGTTGAATCAACGTTGTTTCCACGTCATTTAAATTAAACAAAATCAATGTGATAACGTTGAATCAACATGGAAAACTGATTCGATTTTCATAAAGTAACAATATAATGGAACTTTAGTCTTTTTTTCACCCAACTTTTAACCTAAATCCAATTAAACTGTGACATTTTTTTGTTGATTTCACGTTGAATTCACGTTAGTTGACAACTCAGCCAAAACTACACGTTGAAAAGATGTCTGTGCCCAGTGGGTCCATTCTATTTATTTTAAACTCTCCATTTAGCAGCTTTTCTCTTATTGAATTATACTCTGACATTGTCCTTTTTGCCTCAGTGGATCGACGTGAACTTTTTTCCTAAAAGCATTTGGCAATTAGCATGTATTTGGTGCACTACAGTTAGGCCCTAAAGCTTAGGCTAAGCACTAATGCCAGATAAAGATAATGAAAGAAAATGTAGCCTATAGATATGAATTGCAGAAAATAAATTCATTTAGGGATTTTAAATACATTGTTTTCTCTTTATTCAACCCGCCCGCCACCCACCCATCCTTCATCCACACAATATTTCATGACCCTAAACCGGCCCGCCCCGTGGATATAAACGCGGTGACTGTGGGTTATGGGTCAGCCCGGGCATCAATAGTGTGCGCATGTGATTGAGTGCACGGGCATGCTCGTGCTCAATATAAAGAATCTATGTATTCCCTCTGTTATTACCGTATATGTATGTACTTTGTAATGTTTACATGTATACTTACATAAAAAACCAAAATCATACAATAGATTTTTCAACACAAAATATCTTTACACTACTCTCACTTGTACAGTGTACATGCCTGCACATGACCAAAACATGACCACACCAGTCTCTCTACCGCTATCCTCAGCTCTGGCGCCACATGCAGCAGATACAATGACAAGTTGTTCTGCCCTCTTCTCTGCTCTTGGAGTGAGTCCAGCAGCAGTCAGAGTGTGCTACCGCTCCACCTCTCCTCACACAGGATGGAGGGAAAATCTGTTTCTGTCTAAGGAAGGACGGGAGAAGAAGAGTGAACAGGGACAGGAAGCTTTGTATAGCTGTAAGGAGAGAGAGAAGAATGGATGGAAAGACAGAGGGAGAGCGGGTTGGTTGGAATGAAAATGAATTTTAAAAAACACCCTGGCTTATTCAGCAGTCTTCACTCCTCCTCTCTTCCTTATTTTCATTTTTTCTCTCTTTTTCTTGATCACTTCTCTTTCCCCTCTCGCCTGCATTCCTTACGGTTTTGTCTTCCTGCCAAGGAAACTAATCAGAAAGCTCTCTCTCCACTCTTTTCTTTGTCTCGCTCTGCTTTTCTCTCTTTCCATTTGTGCTTTGAAACTACGGTCCTCTCTGCACTCTAATGTCCCTAGACACTCCACTGTAGCCTGTGTGACTTCCCAAAGACTTCTGGGAAGTGACCCTGGGGTGGCTATACTCGTGTCCAGCGAGTTTGTCTATTGGCCGGAGGGATGTAGTAAAATACTTTTTATTCACCTTCAGGAGAGACTTTTCCTTGTATGGAGAAGCTCTCATTTTATTAAGGACTTATTTCTCTTTTAAAGAATGCATGCCCCTAAAAACCAACTCATCCCTTTGAAAACGGCTTATATGGCATCGATATGAGTCATAAACATTTATTCTTGTGTCAAAATGTCATACAAAGTGTAAATAATTTTGGTCATAAGGTCAGTCTCGTCTAATACAACGTTTGGAACCTGAGTGCGTCACAACGAGTAAATGATGGTTGGGTTTCGATTATAATTATGTCAACAATTCATGCCCCCTTTTGCTCCACATGCAAATCGCCCCTCCACCCACTTCGCTTCCCTTCATTGAATTGGGCTCCGTTGTTTCATCGCCCCCAACACGTTCAAAGGATCACGGCAGTTTGAGACTGAAAAGCCCTATACGGATTGACCATGTAATGCAGCCAACTATGGTTTGCAAGCCCTGCTGAAGGACTCTACTGTGCGGAATAGGTGGTTGGAGTTCGTTGATCCCCAATGTTGGTGAGTATACCGGTAGCTAGACCATAGACTGCTGGTTATGTATATTTTGATAATCATTATCACTATCATCGCTAGCATAGCTGACGTTAGCTAGCTACCTAACTAGGGCAGCAGGTAGCTTAGCATTTAAGAGCGTTGGGCCATTAACCGAACGGTCGCTGGTTCAAATCCCAGAGCCGACTAGGTGAAAAATCTGCCGATGTGCCCTTGAGCAAGGCACTTAACCCTAATTGCTCCTGTAAGTTGCTCTGGATAACAACGTCCACTAAATGACTAAAATGTGAAATGTAAATGTCTACCTAGCTAGCTGGCTAACGATATCCAACCTCAGTACAACTTGTATTTGGCTTGGAAACATGAGACCATTTCAAACGAAGGCAAATCATTTTAGGAAAACCTTTTGTCATGATTATGATGTCTCCAGATTGACTTTAGATGCAGTATAACTTTAGCCAGCTAACTAAGATTAAGGGGACCACTGTGTTTTAGCTAGCTAATATTGCTAGCTATTTTGACGAACTCAGCTAGTAACAGTAATGGCAACATTGCCATCTCTCTAAAGTAAATTTGATGACATCATAATATGGCAAAGTTGTTTCCTATAAATTATTTGCCTGCTTTAGCAATGTCATCGTATTTCCATTAAGTTATTGTAATTTAGATTAAGTTATTGTAATTTAGACGAAACAGTCACATTAGCCTCCGAGGTGCAACCCATATCTAGGGCACAAATACATATTGTATTGTCACAGTTGGTTACATAGTGTTACGGCGTCACCGGCCTGAATCTAATCTGGAGCCAGTCAGTCTACATCTGTAAAGCATAGAATTAGCTTTCAAACGAGATTACATTATCTATCAAACTATGTTTATAATTCAGGGATGATGACAATCGGTGACCATGTTTTTCTGTCAGACAAAGTGCACAGTTGGGTGCCAGACTGATCCCCTGGTCATGAATGGATGCTGGGACCTACCAGAAGGAGCAAAGGTGGGTATCATAACATGTCCAGCAATGTGATTGCAATAGTTTAGCGACCTCAAAAAACTATATCATTCACTGTTCACTTGCTATTTTCACAGCTTGTCAGGCAAGACCCTTGTAACACCTCCACCGTTGTTGCCAGAGTCTCGCTCGACTCCTATGAAAAGGACACACCATCATAAGGCCTCCGAAAGTGACCCGAGTTACTGCCTTGATGACACAGACGGCTTCATCAACAACAACAGGTAATGTGTATTAAATGAAAAGTTATGTTAAAAATTACTCGGCTTGATAAACTAGTAGGCTAATTCCCCAGCCAAGCAGATACAACTAGTAGAGTCATTTTGGTTGTGAAGTGCATTAGCAAAAAGCTTTGTCGTTTCTTTAGAACAAAAAGCAATTTACCACTTGGCTGCCCACTGGACACACAATGGTTGAATCAACTTTGTTTCCACCTCATTTCAACAAAATTACGTAGAACCAACGTGGGTGGAGTAGATGTTGAATTGACGTCTGTGCCCAGTGGGTGTCTATTCTATCACCCTGTCACAGCCCCTTCTAGTCAACACCACCACATAAGATAGCCTGCTGCAGTTGTTCGAGAGATGTCTAGTTTGCAGCCGAACATGCAGCACAGAGAAGACCAGCAAGCAGGCCCTCATCAGCATCATGCAGACATGCCCTTGCTGTGAGCATTCCTATGAATAGAACAGTCAGCCACATGTTGGCAAGTATCCGGCCAGCAACCTTCACCTGTCAGTGGCAACAGCTTTCACAGGCTCATAATTTGTACAAATACAGAAGGTAACCCGCTTCATTACTTTGATACATTTGATAACCCAATTGTGAAACATCATTTATGTAAACTGACATTATTTGTTGCTTATTTTCTCATTCTTAGATGCATATAATGTCCAGGGCATAACCTAGCCTGGTGGAATCAGCCTGATTGCTGTCTTCACCATTCTATTTCACTTCACATTTTATGATATCTGAAGTGAAATAGAAAGGTGAACGCAACGATCAGGTTGGTTCCATCAGGCTAATCATAACCACCATTGATATTGTAATCAGTGCTCTGTATGTGTGCGTGTGTGTGTGTGTGTGTGTGTGTGTGTGTGTGTGTGTGTGTGTGTGTGTGTGTGTGTGTGTGTGTGTGTGTGTGTGTGTGTGTGTGTGTGTGTGTGTGTGTGTGTGTGTGTGTGTGTGTGTGTGTGTGTGTGTGTGTGTGTGTGTGTGTGTGTGTGTGTGTGTGTGTGTGTGTGTGTGTGTGTGTGTGTGTGTGTGTGTGTGTGTGTGTGTGTGTGTGTGTGTGTGTGTGTGTGTGTGTGTGTGTGTGTGTGTGTGTGTGTGTGTGTGTGTGTGTGTGTGTGTGTGTGTGTGTGTGTGTGTGTGTGTGTGTGTGTGTTCGTGTGTGTGTGTTTGTTTGTTTGTTTGTTTGTTATTGTTTGTGTGTGACTGACCAGTATCTTTGATGAGGGGCCAGGAGCTGATCTACGCTGCTATGCCCATCAATGGGGCTCTTGCAAAGACCTCACCTCTAGTCTCACCTCTTGCCTGCTCACCAACAGTCGTCGATGGGGACAACAGAATTAGGTAGATTTAGTCTGACCTGTTCAAGCTTCAACATAGTATCTGTTGGTGTGTCAGATATTGCCTATTCTAACTGCCATTGGTAATAGAACAGTGACTATGTGTGAATGTGTTCATGGATACTTGTATGGAGCCAGCACTTGGGAGACTTGCAAGATGATGTGATGGAGTCCAGACTGACAGACAGGCTTGATGCTGATGTCTCTGAATGGAGAGAGACCTTGCACTCAGCAATAATATGGGACACCATACAGGAAGGTATGACGACTGACATGTTTGGCAAGGTAGCCCCAGCACCACCAGACAAAATGTTGATAGGTACATTATCTGTATTGGATGTGAATTACAATAACATATGAAAGACAAGTGTAATATTTGCACATTGTTATATTATCAGAACACTGCTTCTACAGTATTATGTGAAGTATGGTTTATTCTACATGGAACTTTTACACTTGAAAGTTCCATCAAAGCACACACACTTTGTTTACAATATCTACATAAGTTCAGCAATTGCATTCTTCTCATATTACTCTGTAGGCTACTCAGTACAATAAGAGTGCCATCCTCCTGCATCTCACATCTGCCTGTAGTTATTGAGCTCTGCCTGCTGGACCCATGAGGCAAACTCTGTCATATCCAGGATGGAGTGTCATGCACTCCATGCCTCCTGCCACCTGACTGCACCTATCCATAACCTGTAATACATTACATAGATTGAAGGGACTTCATCAACCACTGGAGACTTGAAGACAGAACCCCACCCAGAGAGCTGTGCATGTCAGTGTGTTAAGCAGCCAAATCCTTACATTTGGGCAAATAGACCATAGAAATAGAAATGTCATTCTAGTTCTGGTTAGACAGCTGAAGTTGTACTCTATACACAACATATTTTGATTTGCTAGGTAAAGTGTAGGCATACTGTCTTTATAAGGACATTCATATGATATTTACAGCAGAAATTGTTTTGTCTTTGTAACACGAACACATCCATCGATTTTAGTTGATGTATCTACACTCAAGCTGGGCGATGTCTGTGCAATGTTCACATGTAGCCTACACCTGTAGGGATATTAGTTCTGGTATTTATCTCCCGGGAAAGATCTAACAGCAGACATAAGCAGAGACGAGACAAAACTAGCCAGTTATAGAATATTGTGTTGATAGCTGAGCTGACTGAAGACCGCTGACTGAAGACTGCGGGCATTAAACTCGCAGTAGTTGATATCGTTTCTACGGTAACATATATTTACATGATGTGATGAAACGTTGAAACTAAGTTGCAAGCTACTTTCGTAGCAAGGTGTCGTAGAACGAGTGTCTTATGAAACACATTCCAGACACTGGCTCTTGCTATCTTGCCAAAACTGATTTGTCAGAGAAATATCAGCGAGATTGGATAGCCAGCTTAAGCTATCACCAAGCTATGTTAGCTGCTGTCAGCTTGACTAAACAAAAGGTCAGGACAGGCTTTAGCCTACACATAGAACTGAATTAGCTGACCATCTTGACATGGCCAGTCAGTCAGGAGGGGAGAAGTACTCAACTTCAAAACATTGTTCTCTCCATAGCAAAGCTAGCTTAGTTTACCTCACTGTACTAACTACTGCACTTGTTTGCTGTGATTGAATGGCAAAGACACACCCAAGAAACACCCACATCAAACCACACCCCCAAGATAACAATTGTTTGCCTTCTGTCATGGTCGCTAGCATTTCTTAATGAGCATTGATGGAAAAATGAGGCCAAATCAGGAAGTGCAGTTGACCTTTAAAGAGTTTCAGGCAGACTAAATGAAACCCTTTTTCTTCAAGATAATTTGATCTGTCTGAACAGCCTACTTATCATATTCTGAACCCTCCCTTGTTTGATAGTTGGATGAAGCCATTTACATCACTGACTTTTAATTAATTTCCCTATTTAGTTTTTTACTCTTTATCCAGTAGACCATGACAGTACAGACATGTTTTAATCACAAGAGTAAATGGAATAATTAAATCAGTAAATTTGGTCTTGTCTTTATTTTCACATGGGTGATTAAACATGTAACCAAACCTCAGGGTATTATACTGGTGAAGTGTGTGTGTGTGTGTGTGTGTGTGTGTGTGTGTGTGTGTGTGTGTGTGTGTGTGTGTGTGTGTGTGTGTGTGTGTGTGTGTGTGTGAGCATGAGCATGAGCATGAGTAAAGGAAAACTTGACATTTTATGGCTTTAGAACCTTAAGATATGACATGCTATGCTCTGTGGTCAGTCTCTCTCCTCCCATCTCTCCTCTTATCACTACAGATATAGTCCTGATAGACACCCATACCCAGGGACAGTGTGTGCCACATCAGCTGATGGACAAGATGTAACGCCGCAATGACGAGGAGATGGTCTTATCTGTCGTTATGGCGATGGTGATAGAATGATGGCAATCATATTATGCACCCTCATGCTCACAAACATGCACTTAAACACGTACAGACAGACCTACTCTTATACCTATGTAGTGTATACAACCGAATAAACACACACATACAGTACATACACAAGACAGTTCTATGTTTTGTAAACACATCTAAACTCTTGCGCAGGGAGGTGTCACACCCACAATGTATAAGCAAATTATCAACCGCGTGCATAAACCACAGAGGAGTTCGTTTATGTTTTTTTCGGCATTGTTTCTTATTTCCGACCAATTTTACCAGATGCATATCAGCCAGCGCAGTCTGCCTGGGGGAGATAAGAACCAGTAGATGCTGCAGTTGCAACATCCCACTGAGCCAATGAGTGAGCAGAACGCCTCTCATACCGACCCTGAGCAGATAGGCCTGCTGTGTCTCACCTCCCTCACCCCTCCCTCCCCCGTCTCCCGACTCACTCTGTGTGATGGCTGTGATAATCTCTGTCTCCGAGGGAGACAAGCTTCTGTCTGGTACGCAGGTACACTCATTCTTCCTCCCCCATGGTGGGGTGAGGGTCAGGGTGAGACTGGGAGAGAGGACCTCTGTCTTGGGCCCAAGGGGTTGTCCCAGGTAACACCAGGCTCACTCTCCCACTTTGAGGGTTCAGTGTGAGGGTGCGGAGTGGATCAGACGATAAGATAGCATTTGTTTACATGGACGACGCTGGGGTGCTGAGGGCTGAGACACAACAAAAACTACAGCCATGGACAAACAATACGTAGTGTTGTCTAGGAAT
Source organism: Coregonus lavaretus (assembly GCF_964263955.1). Lineage (NCBI taxonomy): Eukaryota > Metazoa > Chordata > Actinopteri > Salmoniformes > Salmonidae > Coregonus > Coregonus lavaretus. The sequence continues at coordinate 19,378,420 of NC_139995.1, read as the reverse complement.
GCCCTCACCTGAGGCATCATTTCTGCATGAGTGACAAGCCAAGGGGGACTGTAATGATCCCTAGCCGACTGGCTCCTGATGTCGGCTCACAATGAGCACCATACAGATGTAGGATCTTAATTTGAGCCAGTTTGCTACAGCAGGAAAATAGTCCTCCAGCAAGATGACTTTTTTTTTATAGGGGTTGACATTTTAAAGTGGAAATTACAACCTTTAGAAGCCTTTTTAAACGTTGAATACACTACAAGTTTGCATTTCCTGCTGTGCAGGGAAATACAATTCTTAGTAGCAAAAGAGTGATCAAATTAAGATCCTGCATCTCATTATGGTGTATGGTGGAATAAGTATAGCCAGTTATAATTGTAATGGCTTAGCTGATAATAACAAAAGAAGAACAATATTTACATGTCTCAAAGAGAAGGAATATAATATCTATTGTTTACAGGAAGCTCATTCAACAATTCTAGATGAAGTTGCGTGGAAAAAGGAATGGGGGGGGCGAAATATACTTCTCCCATGGGCAAAGAAACTCAAAAGGGGTGATGATATTAATTCATAGTAATTTCGATCCGAATGTGCAAATTGTCCAAATAGATGGATTATTTTAAATATGTTATTGGACCATAAACAGATATGGCTCATTAACCTTTATGGACCAAATAATGATGATCCACACTTCTTTGACAATATATATAATACATTATCAGCCCTGCAAGCAATTCAAGACTCTATTATTATGGTGGGAGATTATAATACTGTTTTAAATAGCTCAATGGACCGTAAAGGAAATCACACCACAAACAATCACCCTCATGCTCTTGAGGAAATTGTGAATGTCATGGATACATTAGAACTAGTAGATATATGGAGGCTTAAATATCCTGATCTAGTGAGATATACATGGCGGAGACTCAATCAAGCTAGTCGTCTTGACTTCTTTCTTATGTCATTCTCGTTGGCACCAAAAGTTTTAAAAGTGTTGATAGGGGACAGAATGCGGTCGGACCATCATATAATTGGCATATACATTACTCTTACTGAATTTCCACGTGGGCGAGGATATTGGAAATTTAATCAAAGCCTATTGGATTATAATTTATTTTTAACTAGGACAAAGGAATGTATAACTGATTTTTTCTGACATAACATAGGTACAGCAAATCCCCTTATTGTATGGGACACCTTTAAATGTGCCTTTAGAGGCCATGCAATTCAGTACTCATCTCGAAAACAAAAGCAATTTAAGTGAAAAGAGTTTACTAACAAAGGAAATAGAAGGTCTAACAGAACAGATAGATGGCAATAAAAACTGTAACATAGAGGCTCAGAATAAATTAGAGGAAAAACAAAAAGGAATGGAAAAACTTATTCAAGAAAGATCAAGTATAATATATTATAAAAATAAAGCAAACTGGATGGAATATGGGGAAAATGCACCAAATTATTTTTTAATCTTCAACATAGGAATGCTACCAAAAAGAATTTAATAAAACTGGTTACAATTGACGGAGTCACCCCTGATTCACCAAATTATATTTTGAAGGAGGAAACAAAGTACTTTAAGCATATGTTTTCGTTTCAGTCGCCTCCATCTCCTCTAACTGAAGCTAATTGTAGAGATTTTTTTTTCTATTGATAATGTAAAATTAACAGCCATACAGAAAGACTCATGTGAAGGTGAAATTACAGAGGAGGAACTTCTGGATGGAATTAAAGACTTTAAGTCCGGGTAAACTCCAGGGTTGGATGGCATACCAGTCGAGGTATACCAAAGCTTTTTTGATATACTAAGAGGACCGTTATTAGCATGTTTTAACCACTCCTATGTAAATGGTAGATTATCAGACACTCAAGAAGAAGGTCTGATTTCATTATTACTGAAACAGGATACAAGTGGAAAATATAAAGATCCAGTCCATTAAAAAAATTGGAGGCCCCTTACACTTCAGTGTTGTGATGCAATAATTCTAGCAAAATGTATAGCGCATAGAATTAAAAAGGTATTGTCTGACATTATTCATTCTAATCAGACAGGTTTTTTACATGGAAGATACATTGGAGATAATATAAGGCAAGTACTGGAAACAATAGAACACTATGGAAAATCTGGGAAACCAGGCTGTCACGATCGTTTACGAACGAGAAGGACCAAGGCGCAGCGTGATAAGCATACATGTTTATTTAACGAATGAACACACGACAAAACAACAAACGAAACGTGAAGTCCAAGGTAACACACAAACATACCTTACACGGAACAAGATTCCACAACTAACAGGTGCCAAATGGCTGCCTAAGTATGGTCCCCAATCAGAGACAACGAGCTACAGCTGCCTCTGATTGGGAACCACCCCGGCCAACATAGATCTACACATTCTAGATCTAAAACATAGAAAACAAACTAGCAAACCCAACACAGAAGATACACACCCTGACTCAACAAATACAAGTCCTCAGAGTCAGGGCGTGACAGTACCCCCCCCAAAGGTGCGGACTCCGACCGCGCCACATAAACATAACAGGGTAGGGGCCGGGTGGGCATTCCGCCTCGGAGGCGGATCCGACTCCGGGTGTGACCACCACTTACTCTCCACCTGCCCGTTGCGCCCCTGGTCTGGTCTGGACCTCGGCGTGCTGCTTCCCCTCTCCTTCCTCCCACGAAGTACCAAGCCCTGTCTGGACCCTGGTGTGGGAGACCCCGAACCTGGAGAGGGGCTGACGTCTGGGTCTGGACTGGAACCGCTGACTGGAGCTGGACCCGACGACGGTGGATCGAACTGCTCTGGCTCCGGAGTGGAGCCGCTGACCGGAGCTGGATCAGGCACCGGTGGAGCGGACTGCTCTGGCTCCGGAGTGGAGCAGCTGACCGGTGCCGTACCAGGCACCGGTGGAACAGGCACGGGCCGTGCCGGACTGGACACACGCACCACTGGCTTGGTGTGGGGAGCAGGAACGGGCCGGACCTGGCTGATGACGCGCACCCCTGGCTTGGTGCAGGGAGCAGGAACGGGCCGGACTAGGCTGACGACGCGCACCACTGGCTTGGTGCGGGGAGCAGGAACGGGCCGTACCGGACTGGCCACGCGCACCACTGGCCTGGTGCGGGGAGCAGGAACAGGCCGGGCCGGGCTGGCGACGCGCACCACTGGCTTGGTGCGAGGGACAGGAACAGGTCGGACCGGGCTGGTGACACGCACCACTGGCTTGGTGCGAGGGGCAGGAACAGGCTGGGCCGGACTGGCGACGCGCACCACTGGCTTGGTGCGAGGGTCAGGAACAGGCCGGACTGGGCTGGCGACGCGCACCACTGGCTTGATGCGAGGAGCAGGAACGGGCCGAACCGTACTGGGAACACGCACCACTGGCTTAGTGCGGGAAGCAGGAACGGGCCGGACCGGACTGGCGACACGCACCACTTGATTGGTGCGAGGAGCGGGACTCATTAACCCCCACTCCTTCTGCTGCCTAACCAGCTCCTCTCGCCGTGCCTCTACACTTTCCTTCTGCTCCCTCTGAACCAATGACCCCCCTAATCTGGTGGCCTCCTCTGCTAAACAGCGGAACCGCTCTATCGCGGCCTCCTGCTGCCTCGTCGTCCACGGCGTGAGCCCCCCCCCCCTAAAATGTTTTGGGGATTGTCTCTCCCCTGTGATCATGGCCTCCATCCCTCTTGCCAGACTCTCGCTCATCTCCTCCCAAGTCCATCCTCTCTCCTTGTCACGCTGCTTGATCCAGGATTGGTGGGATCTTCTGTCACGATCGTTTACGAACGAGAAGGACCAAGGCGCAGCGTGATAAGCATACATGTTTATTTAACTAATGAACACGCGACAAAACAACAAACGAAACGTGAAGTCCAAGGTAACACACAAACATACCTTACACGGAACAAGATCCCACAACTAACAGGTGCCAAACGGCTGCCTAAGTATGGTCCCCAATCAGAGACAACGAGCTACAGCTGCCTCTGATTGGGAACCACCCCGGCCAACATAGATCTACACATTCTAGATCTAAAACATAGAAAACAAACTAGCAAACCCAACACAGAAGATACACACCCTGACTCAACAAATACAAGTCCTCAGAGTCAGGGCGTGACACAGGCCTGCTATTCATAGCAGACTTCGAAAAGGCATTTGATAAAGTACGACTCGGGTTTATATATAAATGCCTGGAACATTTCAATTTTGGAGAATCTCTTCTAAAATGGGTCAAAATCATGTATAGTAACCCTAGGTGTAAAATAGTACATAATGGCTATTTCTCAGAAAGTTTTAAACTGTCAAGAGGAGTGAAACAAGGTTGTCCACTATCGCCATATGTATTTATTATGGCCATCGAGATGTTAGCTATTAAAATCAGATCCAACAATAATATCAAGGGATTAGAAATCCAGGGCTTAAAAACAAAGGTGTCATTGTACGCTGATGTTTCATGTTTTCTTTTAAATCCACAACTAGAATCCCTCCACAGCCTCATAGAGGATCTAGATACATTTTCGAACCTCTCTGGATTACAACCAAATTATGACAAATGTACTATATTACGTATTGGATCACTAAAAAATACAATTTTTACATTACCATGTAGTTTACCAATAAAATGGTCTGATGGTGATGTGGATATAATCGGAATACATATCCCAAAGGAAATAAATGATCTCACTCCAATACATTTTGATAGAAAGTTAGCACAAATAGATAAGATCTTGCTACCATGGAAAGGTAAATACCTGTCAATTTGTGGAAAACTCACCCTGATTAACTATTTAGTATTATCCCAGTTTACCTATTTGCTTATGGTCTTGCCTACGCCTAGCGAACAGTTTTTAAATTATATGAGAAAAAAATATTCAATTTTATTTGGAACGGCAAGCCAGACAAAATTAAACGGGCCTATTTATATAATGAATATGAATTCGGGGGACAGAAATTATTAAATATTAAAGCATTAGACCTATCATTAAAAGCTTTAGTCATACAAAAGTTATACTTAAATCCGAACTGGTTCTCTAGCAAATTAGTAAGATTGTCTCACCCAATGTTCAAGAATGGCCTTTTTCCCTTTATTCAGATTACAACCTCTCACTTTCAGTTATTTGAAAAGGAAATAATCTCCCAAATATCACTATTTCTAAAACAAGCCATAGAAAGTTGGTTGCAATTTCAATTTAATCCTCCAGAAATGACAGAACAAATAATGCAACAAATATTATGGTTAAACTCAAATATACTAATTGACAAAAAAACTTTTTTTTTTTAGAAAATGTTTAAAAAAGGTATAATCTTCGTAAATGATATCCTCGGTAGGACTGGTGGAGTTATGTCGCACATGCAGCTAACAAAAACATATGGCAATGTCTTGCTCTACCCAAAATTACAACCAAATAATTGCATCCTTACTGCAAAAATGGAAGAGGAAAGTGGAAGGGGGAGAAAGTAAGGAACTTGTCTGTCGGCCTTGCATTAAAGAACATAATTGGTTAAAGAAAACTGTGATAAATAAAAAAGTATACCAGTTTCATTTAAGGACCAAAGGATTGACAGCCGTCCCATATTGATTGCAAAATAGTTGGGAAGAGATTTTTGACGTACCGATCCCATGGCATAGTGTTTATGAACTGATACGCAAAACGACACCGGATTCAAAACTTAGAATCTTTCAATTTAAATTATTATATAAAATTCTTGCTACCAGTAGAATGTTATTTATATGGGGGATACAATCTTCCCCGCTCTGCAGATTTTGCTGCGAAGAGACAGAATCATTAGATCATTTGTTTTGGTACTGTCCATTTGTAGCTTGTTTTTGGACACAGGTCCAGGAATGGCTAAAGGATTGCAATATTTACCTGGAGCTAACCTTGCAGATAGCAAGAAGTCATAGTCAATCGATCAATAATATAATAATACTTTTAGCAAAAATGTTTATTCTCAATTTACAATCTGTAGAAACAATGAGAATAGAAAGGTTCAGAACTTTTGTAAAACATCACAGTACAGTTGAAAAATATATGGCAAATAGAAATCCTATATGGATGGTGTTAAGAGATAGATGGGTGGTGTTGAATGGAGTTGAAGGATGGGACTAATAACAACTAACAACAACTAATAACAAGATAACTAATAATGTAAGCATACTGTGTCCATAATAAGTATATAGGTTGTAGGTTGGGAGCTTTTGTGAAAGAGCACAGTTAGAAAGATATGGCATATAGAAGCAAACCGGATGGACATCATGAAAATGATCAGAGAGGTTGAGAGTAAAAGAAGTTCAGGAGAAAAAACGAACAAAATATAATTATTGTAAAATTGACTGTGTCCATAAAATTTATATAGTAAGTATAAGCTGGAAGTAGAGGCCTAAGCATTGTTGTTCACTAGTTTACTCCAATTAGGGAAAGGGTGGTGGGGTTGGAAAGTAATAAAAATAAATAAATATTTTTTAAAGGATATGTATGTGTATGTATGTATGTAAGTGTATGTATGAATGTATGTATATGTGTATGTGTGTGTATGTGTGTATGAATGTATGTATGTGTGTATATATGTGTATGTATATATATATATATATATATATATATATATATATATATATTTTTTTTTTTTTTTACATGGGGGATTGGAAGTGATGCAGACAATTACATTGATGGAAGTTACAATCTATCTGCAATATTAAGCTGATCTACCCCATAAAATAAAAAAGATCCTGCATCTGTACATATTTCTGTGGTCTGTGACGCAGAAGCACTGTCCCATAAGAGCTGAGGAAATGGCAAATAAATACTGAGTGTCAAAACATTAATATTAACACTAATATTGAGTTGCAACCCCCTTTTTGCCCTCAGAACAGCCTCAATTCGTTGGGGGATGGTCTCTACAAGGTCTCAAAAGCGTTCCACAGGAATGCTGGCCCATGTTAACTCCAATGCTTGCAACAGTTGTGTCAAGTTGGCTGGATGTCCTTTGGGTGGTGTACCATTCTTGATACACACAGGAAACTGTTAAGCACAAAAAACCCAGCAGCATTGCAGTTCTTGACACAAACCGGTGCACCTGGCACCTACTACCATACCCCGTTCAAAAGCACTTAAATCTTTGTCTTGCCCATTCACCCTCTGAATGGCTTCCATACACAATCCATGTCTCAATTGTCTCAAGACTTAAAAATCTCCCATTCATCTACGCTGATTGAAGTGGATTTAACAAGTGACATCAATAAGGGATCCTAGCTTTCAACTGGATTCACCTGGTCAGTCTATGTCATGGAAAGAGCAGGTGTTCTTAATGTTTTGTACACTCAGTGTAGACGGTCTGAATGCCCTATGCTGATTATTCCAATGTGTTTCTTTTTGTGTGTAGAAGGTGTAGGTAAGGCCACTGAGTCCATAAGGATTGTGCATGGTCAAAGTTAGAAACATAGCAGAATACAGTGCAAGTCTTTGTCATTCTATAGACCACACACCTGTAGAGAAGCTCATCCTCCCAATCTTTAGGGACTTTACAAAAGAGACCCTGAACAGTTTGCTAATATGAATGGGAAAAAGGAGATCTCAGTGGGTTGTGACTCCTCTACTTTCCTCTTACCCTGTCTGATTATCTCTCCCCCTGGGGCTCCTGGGGACCATGCATCCAAGGGCTGGGCCCTGGGTCCCGTCCCCCAGCCCTCACCTCTGGCACTAGGCACGGCTGCCCTAGATTCCCCCCTCTCCAGTTCTCCAGTTACCTGCCAGTGAAAGCGAGGGGGGGGGGGGGCATTGTGAGGGTGCGGAAGAGGATAACAGGTCCAGACGCCCACTCCCCCGAGCCCTCCCAGGCATTAGTAATGAACTTGCCCCCTGGTTTGTAAATGGGAGCCCCAGATGAATGGGCTCGTTTGTCCGCAGACAGCAGGGATGAATTTGTCTGCCTCACAGAGGAACAGAAGGGCCTCTACGCTGCCTGAACGCTACACCTGAATGCCACCCGAACACTACTTGTCCCAGGTGAACACTGTGAATGCTGCCCGTCCCAGGTGAGAGAAGGCCTGACCTAATTTCGTAGGGGATCAAGGGGAGGGCGGTGTCCTTGGTGTCCACGCCTTGCAACAGTCGTTACTACCCAGGCCCAGGATTACCACACTCAACAGTAGCACAGAATGCATGAATGGAGCAGAATGGAAATTGTTGATTGATGCTAATTCTTAATGGTGTTAGTCTGAATTGAACAAAGTTCATGTGATTAGGGAGCTGAATAGTGTCGGGTTTTTGTATCAGCCTGGTTTCAACAAGGATTGTGAGCAAACAGAATAATGCCCTTATATTATTACAGCAATATCGTCTCTATCTGCAGAGTGGGGGTTTCTCGATACCCAACACCGTTCTGAAGAGTATATAATCATACGGGAGCACAACTTCATTTGCTTTCCTACTATACCAAGACCACAAGCACAACACTTCGATGGTCTTTACAACCTCTTTCATTACTGGCCTTCCCATTGTGAAACCCACAAGGAGCAGCAATAATGTTTTACCACTAACCACTTCTCAATTATATGAAAGACTCTCAAGTTTCTTTCCCTCTTTCTCTTCTCTTCTGTCGTTCTCATTGTTGATCTCTTGTTATCCTGTCACTCACTAAACGTTGATTTATACAAATGTATTGAATATGTCACAAATAAATATGAGGTAGGCTACAGTACGGTGCACTATACCCAACTCTCTGTTTATCAATCTCGCGCTACCCTGCCTTTGTCCGATTTTGGGTCTCAATCAGTCCTAATAATACTGCATAAGTATTTCCTGTTTAAACTTCTCACTTTGCGTTTTTCATTTATTTCTTGGTGCTTGGAAAAATGTGTGCAACCAAGCTTAAGTGCAGCTGTAGCCGTAGTTGTACCGAGGTGGGGCATAGTGGGACAAAATTCTATGAGGGGGAGTACATGACTTATCATGCGGTAAAAACAGGGCTGGTTCCAGGCATAAGCGACATAAGCTCGTCGGAGGTCATAGCGGGATTTCTTATAAGCGTCCGGATTAGTGTCCCGCTCCTTGAAAGCGGCAGCTCTAGCCTTTAGCTCAGTGCGGATGTTGCCTGTTACCCATGGCTTCTGGTTGGTATATGTACAGTGGGGGAAAAAAGTATTTAGTCAGCCACCAATTGTGCAAGTTCTCCCACTTAAAAATATGAGAGAGGCCTGTCATTTTCATCATAGGTACACGTCAACTATGACAGACAAAATGAGAAAAAGAAATCCAGAAAATCACATTGTAGGATTTTTAATTAATTTATTTGCAAATTATGGTGGAAAATAAGTATTTGGTCAATAACAAAAGTTTCTCAATACCCTTTGTTGGCAATGACACAGGTCAAACGTTTTCTGTAAGTTTTCACAAGGTTTTCACACACTGTTGCTGGTATTTTGGCCCATCCATGCAGATCTCCTCTAGAGCAGTGATGTTTTGGGTCTGTCGCTGGGCAACACGGACTTTCAACTCCCTCCAAAGATTTTCTATGGGGTTGAGATCTGGAGACTGGCTAGGCCACTCCAGGACCTTGAAATGCTTCTTACGAAGCCACTCCTTCGTTGCCCGGGCGGTGTGTTTGGGATCATTGTCATGCTGAAAGACCCAGCCACGTTTCATCTTCAATGCCCTTGCTGATGTAAGGAGGTTTTCACTCAAAATCTCACGATACATGGCCCCATTCATTCTTTCCTTTACACGGATCAGTCGTCCTGGTCCCTTTGCAGAAAAACAGCCCCAAAGCATGATGTTTCCACCCCCATGCTTCACAGTAGGTATGGTGTTCTTTGGATGCAACTCAGCATTCTTTGTCCTCCAAACACGACGAGTTGAGTTTTTACCAAAAAGTTATATTTTGGTTTCATCTGACCATATGACATTCTCCCAATCCTCTTCTGGATCATCCAAATGCACTCTAGCAAACTTCAGACGGGCCTGGACATGTACTGGCTTAAGCAGGGGGACATGTCTGTCACTGCAGGATTTTTGCTCACCGTTCTTGTGATCATTTTGACCCCACGGGGTGAGATCTTGCGTGGAGCCCCAGATCGAGGGAGATTATCAGTGGTCTTGTATGTCTTCCATTTCCTAATAATTGCTCCCACAGTTGATTTCTTCAAACCAAGCTGCTTACCTATTGCAGATTCAGTCTTCCCAGCCTGGTGCACGTCTACAATTTTGTTTCTGGTGTCCTTTGACAGCTCTTTGGTCTTGGCCATTGTGGACAGGTGTCTTTTATACTGATAACAAGTTCAAACAGGTGCCATTAATACAGGTAACGAGTGGAGGACAGAGGAGCCTCTTAAAGAAGAAGTTACAGGTCTGTGAGAGCCAGAAATCTTGCTTGTTTGTAGGTGACCAAATACTTATTTTCCACCATAATTTGCAAATAAATTCATTAAAAATCCTACAATGTGATTTTCTGGATTTTTTTTCCTCAATTTGTCTGTCATAGTTGACGTGTACCTATGATGAAAATTACAGGCCTCTCTCATCTTTTTAAGTGGGAGAACTTGCACAATTGGTGGCTGACTAAATACTTTTCTTCCCCACTGTACGTACAGTCTCTGTGGGGACAACGTCGTCGATGCACTTAATAATGAAGCCGGAACATATTCCAGTCGGTGTTAACGAAGCTCTCCTGTAGCTTAGCCTCCGCTTCATCAGACCACTTCCGTATTGAGTACATCCTGCAGGAATCAGGAGGATATATTTATGGTCAGATTTGCCAAAGGTAGGGCGAGGGAGAGCCTTGTATGTGTTTCTGTGTATGGAGTAAAGGTGATCTATAGTTTGGTTGCCTCTAGTTGCACAGGTGACATGATGGTAAAAATTTGGTAAGATGTATTCAGTTTCTCTGCATTAAAATCACCACAAGAAGTGCTGCCTCGATGTGCATTTTCTTGTTTGCTTATGGCTCTATACAGCTCGTTGAGTGCGGTCTTAGTGGCAGCAACGGTTTGTGGTGGTAAATAAACAGCTACAAAAAATATACAGTACAGTAGATGACAACTCTTTTGGTAAATAGTATGTTCTGCAGCTTTTCATGAGGTTTTCTAACTCAGGCGAGCAAAAACTCTAGACTTCCTTAACATTAGAGATCGCGCACCATCTGTTGTTAACAAAGAGACACACCCCTCCCCCTCTCAGCTTACCCAGAAGCTGCCGTCCGATCTTGATGATGCATGGAAAAGCCAATGAGGTGTATATTATCCATGTCGTTGTTCAACCACGACTCAGAGAAACATAGGATATTACAGTTCTTCAGGTCCTGTTGATAGGACAGTCTCAAACGAAGCTCATCCAGTTTGTTCTCTAGTCATTGTACATTCGCCAACAAAACAGAGGGCCATGGCGATCTAGATGCTCGCCGATGTAGTCTAATCATGACGGCTGTCACGATCGTCTAACATAGAGGACCAATGCGCAGCGTTGAAGGTGAACATATTTTATTACTATAAATGATCACACGATCAAAAACACAAACGAAAACGTGACGTCTACGGTTTCACACAAACCGAAATGAACAAGAAACCACAAACACAACGTGAAAGACAGATAGTTAAATATGGCTCCCAATCAGAGACAACGAGCCAACAGCTGACACTCGTTACCTCTGATTGGGAGTCACTCAAACAAAGAAATACAATAACCTAGAACCCACCACAAAACATAGAAACTAACACCCTGGCTCAACATACGAGAGTCCCCCGAGCCAGGGCGTGACAGTACCCCCCCCTAAAGGCGCGGACTCCGACCGCGCCAACGAAACACAACAGGGGAGGGACCGGGTGGGCACTCCGCCTAGGCGGCGGATCCGGCTCCAGTGGAACAGGCACGTGCCGTGCCGGACCGACGACGCACACCACTGGCTTGGTGTGGGGAACAGGCACGGGCCGTGCTGCACTGACGACGCACACCACTGGCTTGGTGTGGGGAGCAGGAGCGGGCCGGACAGGGCTGACGAACCGCCCCACAGACTTGGTGCTGGGAGCAGGAATGAGCCGGACCGGGCTGGCGACGCGCACCACAGACCTGGTGCGGAGAGCAGGAACGGGCAGAGCCGGGCTGACGAGACGCACCACAGACTTGACGCGGGGAGCAGGAATGGGCCGGACCGGGCTGGCGACGCGCACCACAGACCTGGTGCGGAGAGCAGGAACGGGCAGAGCCGGGCTGACGAGACGCACCACAGGCTTGATGCGGGGAGCAGGAATGGGCCGGACCGGGCTGGCGACGCGCACCACAGACCTGGTGCGGGGAGCAGGAACGGGCAGAGCCGGGCTGACGAGACGCACCACAGACTTGATGCGGGGAGCAGGAATGGGCCGGACTGGGCTGGCGACGCGCACCGCAGGTTCGGTGCGGGGAGCAGGAATAGACCGAACCGTACTGGGGACACACACCACTGGCTCCACACCGGGATCTGGAACGGGCCGGACCGGACTGGCAACACACGCCAGTACCTCTCGCCGTGCCTCCACACCTTCCATCCCCTCTTCTACCAGTGGCCCCCGTAACCCGGCGGCCTTCTCCGGCAACCCACTGGACCGCTCTATCGCGGCCTCCTGCTGGTCCGCCGTCGTGAGCCCCCCCCTAAAAATTTTCGGGCCGTCTCTCCTACCCGTGGACCACGTCTCCATATCCCTCGCCAGCTTCTCGCCCTTCTGCCATAATGTCAAGCCCTTGTCTTCCTCCCTCGGCTTGACCCAGTCCAGGAGGCGAAGGAGATCTGTGAGGGATCTCCCTGGCGACGGCTCCTGGACACGCTGCTTGGTCCCATCTTGGTGGTTTCTTCTGTCACGATCGTCTAACATAGAGGACCAATGCGCAGCGTTGAAGGTGAACATATTTTATTACTATAAATGATCACACGATCAAAAACACAAACGAAAACGTGACGTCTACGGTTTCACACAAACCGAAATGAACAAGAAACCACAAACACAACGTGAAAGACAGATAGTTAAATATGGCTCCCAATCAGAGACAACGAGCCAACAGCTGACACTCGTTACCTCTGATTGGGAGTCACTCAAACAAAGAAATACAATAACCTAGAACCCACCACAAAACATAGAAACTAACACCCTGGCTCAACATACGAGAGTCCCCCGAGCCAGGGCGTGACAACGGCGCCTCGCTTGCCTCTCTTTTGCTGCTGCTTCCTCTTTCGAATCACAGGGATCAGGGCCTGGTCTGGGGTAAGCATAACATCAATAGCTGCTGACTCATTGAAGTAGAAATCTTCATCCAAATCAAGGTTAGTGATCAAGGTTCTGATGTCCAGCTGTTTTCAGTCATAGGAAATGATGGCGGAAACATTATGTAAAAAAACATTAGAGAATTGCTCAGGAGTCTGTAAGACGGCTGGTATCCACTGCAGTGCAATCTTTTTACATGAAAAGTAAGACCTGCATTAATCATAAATAACATCATATATATAGGAAGTATAACATTCAATGATGTGGCATGTACACAGGCAGGACTACATGTCCCATGCTTTAAAGCTCTAAATATAGTCCAGAAAATACCCAGTTTTACATCCTCATATCCTTCTAGGGGTTTGGGGGAGAAGGGGAGGGTGCTTTTTCAGTTAGGCCAGTGTAAAGGTCAGCCCCCACCCTCAAAGAAACACACACACCTATACACTCCAAGAGACCTTTGTCTGAACCGAGCTGCTGTCACGACTTCCACCGAGGCTGCCTCCTCTCCTTGTTCGGGCAGGCTTCGGCGTTCGTCGTCACCGGCCTTCTAGCCACTGCCGCTCCTCATCTCATCATTCCATTTGTTTTGTCTTGTTTATTACACACACCTGGTTCATATCCCCTCATCAGTACCTGTATAAGTGTTCCTTCTGCCCCCTTGTCTTTGTGTGTGATTGTTTATTGTGGAGGTTCGATTAGCTCGGTGGAGTTCTTTGTTATTTTGTATCGCCGGGTTATTTTCACCCGTGTGCTTCGTTGTTTTCCAGTGCACCTGTTTTCCGCACGGAAGTGTTTGACGCATTGCTGCGTACTACTGTGTTCGGATTAAACCTTTTATTCTGTGATTTGCCCTCCTGCGCCTGACGCCTTCAAATCACCCATCACAGAATCACACACCCGTCATGGAGTCAGCAGGAGAAGCGAACATGCCAGGAGTCGTGGCACGGGTCCGGGAGCATTCTGATATGCTAGCCAGCTTGGGAGAAGCGATGGATCGGGTTCTCCAGGTCGCCTGGAGAGGAGAGGACCCGATCCTTCGAGACCAGTTGAGTGACCGGATACAGCCACCCACACCCCAGCACCCAGAGGGATTCAACTATACCGACCAAGGGAGTATGACGAAACAGCTGCCCGCTGCCAGGGATTCCTCCTGCAGCTGGACCTCTACTTCACAACCGTCAGCCCGGCTCCATCGGAGCCTCTCGGGGAAAGCCCTGGAGTGGGCCAACGTGGTTTGGAGTGAAGGAGGAGCCGTGTTGGACAACTACGGTGAGTTCGCTCGCCTCTTCCGGGCAGTCTTCGACCACCCGCCCGAAGGTAGAGAGGCGGGCGAGCGGCTGGTCCACCTGAGGCAGGGGACGAAAACCGCGCAGGACTTCACCCTGGAGTTTTGGACTCTAGTGGCTGGGTCAGGGTGGAACGAGCGGGCCATCATCGACCACTTCCGATGCCATCTACTAGAGGACGTCCGAAGGGAGCTAGCCAGCCAGGACACCATGTTGTCCTTCAATTAACTGGTGGACATGGCCATCCGGTTGGACAACCTGCTGGCTGCTAGAGAACGTCCTGGAAGGTGCCTGCCCATTGGCCGCAGAAGGTTCTCACCGGGTGGTGGCGATAGTGTCAGGGTAGGTGTCTAGGTGTTTCCGTTGGTGCAACCACAGTCCCGGTGAGGGATATCCTCAATTCCTCCCTGTTCCGGGATTTCCACCGTCGCCATCTGGCTCACCCTGCTCTGCGTCCTCCTGGTCATCCCCAAGGCCGGTGTCGGCGCACTGCTGGAGTTGCACGTCAAGGGGGGGGGGGTACTGTCACGACTTCCTCCTAGGCTGCCTCCTCTCCTTGTTCGGGCAGGCTTCGGCATTCGTCGTCACCAGCCTTCTAGCCACTGCCGCTCCTCATCTCACCATTCCATTTGTTTGGTCTTGTTTACTACACACACCTGGCTCATATCCCCTCATCAGTACCTGTATAAGTGTTCCCTCTGCCCCCTTGTCTTTGTGTGTGATTGTTTATTGTGGAGGTTCGATTAGCTCGGTGGAGCTCTTTGTTATTTTGTATCGCCGGGTTATTTTCACCCGTGTGCTTCGTTGTTTTCCAGTGCGCCTGTTTTCCGCACGGAAGTGTTTGACGCATTGCTGCGTACTACTGTGTTCGGATTAAACCTTTTATTCTGTGATTTGCCCTCCTGTGCCTGACTCCTTCAAATCATTCATCACAGCTGCACTTCCTTTCATCTTTCCTCCCTGTCTCCCTAACTCCACTCTGTGTGGGGAAATGCCAACTACCTTTTGATTCTGCTAATTCAATTTGATAGAAAAACAAATACATGGAGGGAGTAGGAGAGGGAGAAGATAAATAATTGGGAGTGGGAGGGATGGAGATGTTGTAGAGAGCCAGACTATGGGGTTTGTGGGAGAGAGGGGAGGTGGGGGGAGGTGGGAGGAGGTGGGTGAAGGCAGAGAGGGGTATAGGGAAGGAAAGAGATCTGGAGGATGAGGGAGGGAGTGCGGGACAGAGGGGACATGAAAGTCCCAGGTTGAAGACTCATAAAGCTCTCAGAACTCTGATGACTATGACTACCATCTTCACCCTGCTCTTCATCTGAGGTCATCTTCCATCTTCATCTATCTTCATGTAGCTTTGCTGCTGTAGTTTAATGCTATCTTGGGGGTGAAGGTAAAATTAGCTGTAAATACTTTATCGTTATTATAAACTACCGGTCAAAAGTTTTAGAACACCTACTCATTCAAGGGTTTTTCTTTATTTTTACTATTTTCCACATTGTGGAATAATAGTGAAGACATCCAAACTATGAAATAACACATATGGAATCATGTAGTAACCAAAAATGTGTTAAACAAATCAAAATATATTTTATATTTGAGATTCTTCAAATAGCCACCCTTTGCCTTGATGACAGCTTTGCACGCTCTTGGCATTCTCTCAACCAGCTTCACCTGGAATGCTTTTCCAACAGTCTTGAAGGAGTTCCCACATATGCTGAGCACTTGTTGGTTGCTTTTCCTTCACTCTGCGGTCCGACTCATCCCAAACCATCTCAGTTTGGTTGAGGTCGGGGGATTGTGGTGGCCAGGTCATCTGATGCAGCACTCCATCACTCTCCTTCTTGGTAAAATAGCCCTTACACAGCCTGGAGGTGTGTTGGGTCATTGTCCTGTTGAAAAACAAATGATAGTCCCACTAAGCCCAAACCAGATGGGATGGCGTATCGCTGCAGAATGCTGTGGTAGCCATGCTGGTTAAGTGTGCCTTGAATTTTAAATAAGTAACAGACAGTGTCACCAGCAAAAGCACCCCCACACCATAACACCTCCTCCTCCATGCTTTACGGTGGGAAAAACACATGTGGAGATTATCCGTTCATCCACACCGCGTCTCACAAAGACACAGCGGTTGGAACCAAAAATCTCAAGTTTGGACTCCAGACCAAAGGACAAATTTCCACCGGTCTAATGTCCATTGCTCGTATTTCTTAGCCCAAGCAAGTCTCTTCTTCTTATTGGTGTCATTTAGTAGTGGTTTCTTTGCAGCAATTCGACCATGAAGGCCTGATTCACACAGTCTCCTCTGAACAGTTGATGTTGAGATGTGTCTGTTACTTGAACTCTGTGAAGCATTTATTTGGGCTGCAATTTCTGAGGCTGGTAACTCTAATGAACTTATCTTCTGCAGCAGAGGTAACTCTGGGACTTCCATTCCTGTGGCGGTCCTCATGAGAGCCAGTTTCATCATAGCACTTGATGGTTTTTGCGACTGCACTTGAATAAACTTTTTAAGTTCTTGAAATTGTCCATATTGACTGACCTTCATGTGTTAAAGTAATGATGGACTGTCGTTTCTCTTTGCTTATTTGAGCTGTTCTTGCCATAATATGGACTTGGTCTTTTATCAAATAGGGCTATCTTCTGTATACCCCCTCTACCTTGTCACAACACAACTGATTGGCTCAAACGCATTAAGAAGGGAAGAAATTCCACAAATGAACTTTTAAGAAGGCACACCTGTTAATTGAAATGCATTCCAGGTGACTGGTTGAGAGAATGCCAAGAGTGTTCAAAGCTGTTCTCAAGGCAAAGGGTGGCTATTTGAAGAATCTCAAATATAAAATATATTTTGATTTGTTTAACACTTTTTTTTTACTACATGATTCCATATTTGTTATTTCATAGTTTTGATGTCTTCACTATTATTCTACAATGTAGAAAATGGTAAAAATAAAGAAAAACCCTTGAATGAGTAGGTGTTCTAAAACTTTTGACCGGTAGTGTAGTTGTTCTTTTTTTTGACCGGTAGTGTTTTTGACCGGTAGTGTAGTGTATCGTATAACAGCTTTTGATCCTGTTATTATCTTTCTTAGAGAGATAAGTTCCTTAAAGGTTTTGTCCAATGGGGTCATGTCACATGTTTATTATGTGCATCCACTCAGGTTTAAAAGGTGTCAAGGAGCCAATAATTCTGAAGGGGAACCAATGACTATCACTAGATCAAACCCTCACTCTCGATGAGTATAGCGTCTGCTACCCATACCAGTGCAACCCTCTCTCTCCATGCAGCAGGACAGAGCAGCTGTCTCCCTCTCTCCTGTCTCTCCTGTCTCTTAGACTCTGGCAGACTGCTGTATTATTTTTGGGAGGACTTCTCTTTCCCTCTGGAGGGC
Organism: Coregonus lavaretus; assembly: GCF_964263955.1. NCBI lineage: Eukaryota > Metazoa > Chordata > Actinopteri > Salmoniformes > Salmonidae > Coregonus > Coregonus lavaretus. The sequence goes on along the minus strand of NC_139995.1, from coordinate 19,360,527 downwards.
CTCATTGAGGAGGGCTGGAACTCAGGCTCTAGTTCTGGGGCTCAGACATCTTTACACACTCGTCACTGGAAATCACCATGTATTGGTAGTGGCTGTGGTCAGATTCCCTGCCCCCCTTATAATGTAAAGCACTTTGAGCACTTTAGAATGCCCTTTGTGAATGCAATACATTATATTAATTCATATTTGAACATGTTTGTGTAGCTACATGGCTTTATTTACAGTTTTTCTCGATTGCTAAGACACATTTCTTGAAAGCTGCTCTCCTTTTCTCTTAACTGTGAACACAAAACCCAATTTTCAAGCTACATTCACAAAACCTCAGACTCTTCTTGCAAAACCAAACTTTCACCTCAAAACAGTTCAATCTGTGCTCAAAACTGAACTATGTTGTCAAATCGTGCCCCGAGTCAATCAAAATAAAAAACACTACTGAACAGTCACTAAACACTACGTAGAAAAATAGAAAACACAATGCTCAGGACATGAAGCTGGAGAAATAAATGTTTATTGTTCACTGTAGGCTAAATGCATGTTGCAAAACAAAAAAAAACGGTGCATTTAGCACTTGTACAAAAAGACAAAACAGAAATCTTGTGCATTTACATGTAGCACTTGTAAAAACAAACAGAAATCTTATGCGTTTGCCACTTGTGTACAGTAAGCCCATGTAAAAATAAAGTACAAAAATATACAAATAAGTGCATTACTCAGCCACAGCATCATGTCTCCGTACTGGGTCAGGCCACAGGACTTCATCCACATCACAGGCCACATTTTGTCTGGCCAGGCAACGGGGGAAAAAACCCATGGCATGCCGTATCCAGGCTTGGCATGCCTCCACACCTATGTCACCACAGGCAAGTCCCATGGCTTGCAGGAGATTTACCCTGGTGTAAGGTTGCCGTTCATATACCTTCCACCGCCATGAGGAGAATAATTCCTCAATAGGGTTTAGGAAAGGGGAGTACGGTGGAAGGCAAAGATTGATAAAACCTTGGTTCATATTGTACCACTCTCTAACCTGGAGGGCTCTGTGAAAACTCACATTGTCCCAAACAACAACATAGATGGGATGCTCATCCTGCTGCCCTAACAAAGCATCTCGCATGTGATTGAGGAAAATGAGGAGCTGGTGAGTGTTGTAGGGCCCCAGGTTGGCATGATGGTGGACAACCCCATGATTGCTGATGGCAGCACATAATGTGACATTGCCACCATGCTGCCCAGGAACACCAACAATGGCCCGATGGCCAATCACATTACGGCCTCTCCTTCTCCTTTTGGTGAGATTAAACCCAGCTTCATCCATGTAGATGTATTGATGGGGTCTTTCCATTGCATCCAGTTGAAAAACCCTCTGTAGAAATAGATATCGTTTTGTAAGTGATATGGAAAAAGTGATTTAGGCCACTACAGTAAATCACTACTTAGAGTAATCAACATTGAATGTGTCTGGATATATGCCAACCTGTACATACTGGAATCTTTGCTCTTTGACTCTGTCTGAGTTGCGATTAAAGGGCACTCTGTATAGCTGTTTCATGCGCAGTCTGTTGCGCTTGAGGACACGATCAACAGTAGAGAGGCTGACACTGTTGATACCCTCAAAATGTAAATGGTCCTCAATGATCTTCTGCTGAATTTCGCTCAGTTTAATGGCATTGTTCTCACGGACCATATCAACAATTAGGGTCTCTTGGTGTGGGGAGAACATACCTGTCCTCCCACCCCCATGTGGCAGTCTTTCAATTCTACAAAAAGAGAACATGGAGTTACAAAAAATATACATGGAATACTAGGCCTACAAACAGTTAGACCAACCCTCCATTACAATACTAGTACATTGGTACAGTGATGTACTGAAACATATATTTACTTACAGTATACTGTGGTACAGTATATAGTATGTCATACAGTAATTGCTGTCAACATTTACATACTGTACTATAATGTCAAAAAAAGGTAATTACCTGTTCTCTTCTCTAAATCTTCGGATTATGGTGGGCACAGTGAATCTACTGATGTTTGGTTGTACCCTTTGTCCAGCCTCCCTCATGCTCATACCATGGACAAGAACATGGTCAATCACAGTAGCTCTGATTTCATCAGATATTACTGTTCTTTGTCTTCGCTGACCACCTCGACCACCTCGACCTCCTCTCACACGAACTCTTCCTCTCAGATTTCTATCCATTGTAGGGCCTCACAAACCAGTGCTCTCTGAACTGGCTTACTGTATATGTTCCCTCACATCATTAGCCACAAGTGTGATCAATTTTGAGTTGTTGTGTTCAAGTGGTGACACATGTGCTCTAATTGTGTTTGACTTTTGTCACCTGTGCTCACCATTATGCAGCACGGGTGCATCACAATGAAAATGTGTTGGCAAGTTATGTCTAAACAGGTGAAAAGTGCTTATGGTTTTGCCAAAAGAGTGATTGATTCAATCAGTGGGTTCAGGCAACTGAGCATTTGGTTCAGACAATAGGGTTTAGTGTTTTAGCAATTGAGAAAAACTGTATTATAGACTGATGATGCAGAGTTATTTTTCTTCCATTTTACATAACATACCAATTCCCATAGAAACAAAGCTGATAGTACTACACAGTGTAACAGGGTGGGTAGTGTTATGGTCTAAGTTCGGATAGGGTGGCACTAGTTCTGTTTGATGGCGTCTGTCCAGGACCTGTTTGTCATGGCCAAGGGTGTGTGAGGGCAGCTAGGTGGTCAGTGAGGATGACCTTGAATTGGCCCTAATCGGCCCGACTCATTAGCTGCTGGCTCTGCTGATGGTTTCCTCTGTTCCTCCGTTTAGCTTAATGGTTAGAGTGAGAGTGAGAGAGAGAGAGAGAGAGAGAGAGAGAGAGAGAGAGAGAGAGAGAGAGAGAGAGAGAGAGAGAGAGAGAGAGAGAGAGAGAGAGAGAGAGAGAGAGAGAGAGAGAGAGAGAGAGAGAGAGAGAGAGAGAGAGAGAGAGAGAGAGAGAGAGAGAGAGAGAGAGAAGGCAGAAGAGAGACAGGGTGGCAGTGAAAGAGGGCAGGAGCCCTGTTTATACCTGATTCTAACATGCGGCCTTAGTCCTGATCTTGTCCACATTCTGATTGTGTGTAGACAATTAAAAGACGTATTGTGATCAGATCTTATAAGGGTGAACAGACAAGATCAGGACAAAACCGGGACAAAGGAAGCATGTTAACGGCAGGTATAAACAGGGCTAGAGAGAGACAAAACAGCAGACAGAGGGAGAGAGAGTTGAGAGCTATTTCCTGCAGTCCTCAGCTGCGAGCACATCTGTGTGTGAGGGGTCCAAACAGCCTCCCATGTGTTTGCTTAGAGGTCGCCTGATTGCCTTTCCTTCCTCTTTTCTCTCCCACTAAAGACCTGCTGTCCTTCCTCTCACTCCAATCACCGCGCTGCAGCCCAGAAAGGGGCATTCTGGGAGAGGGACACGAGGAATGGAGATGGAAATAAGGGAGGAATACAGTTTTTTTCAATCGCTTTGGTGCTATTTTCACAAATATGTGGTGGATTTTCTAAACTCTTAGTACAAAACTCCAAACTGTTAATACTTGTAACGCAGCAAGTCTTGTATTCAAAACAATTTATTGTGCATTTATTTTGTTTGGAGACATCTTTTACTGCACAGCCATTCATCCAAAATATAGGTTTACCGTAAAATACCATAAGAACATCGATTTAATCCCCAAAAACACACAACAGCCAGTTAATTCAATTTTTTTAAATGCAAGATACGTTTAAAAATGGTCCTTTGAATGCAATATGCTACAGTACTCTAAATTACAGTACATTGCACTGTTCACATTAGGCAATACTACCCATTAGAATTCACTGAACATCACATTTCCATCATTTCTATCCCATGTGTGATCAAAGATGTGACCATTGAAGACATATTTCACAATGTAATCAAACAAAATAAATGAAAGAAACATAATGTTTAGCAGGCACTAGTTTGCATCAAGCCTGTCTTGAGCATTTGGCCGTAAGTTCTCATCGAAATCGCAGTAAATGTCTTCATTGTTCATGCACCTGGGGAAAAAGCCTGACATAGGTCTGGATTGAAATCGTTTTATTCCTCATCCATGGCCTGAAGGAGGGTGGTACGCTCATGGGGATGGCAATCATACATCTTCCACCTATATTGTAATCGCGTATTGTATTTTACAGTATTGTATTGTACTTGTGTATTGTAGTGGTCCTGTACGTGGCCCAGTTCATAAGAGCATGGCTCTAGCAACACCAGAGTTGTGGGTTCGATTCCCACTGGGGTCACATACCACAATGTGTGGACTGTTTTCACGTTGGATAAAAGTGTCTGCTACGTAAATGGCATATTTTTACGGTATTACAGTACTCTATTTGCCAATACAATTTTTGTAAAGCAGTGTGAAACATAAGCAAACCAGTTTAAAATCTATTTGAACAAATGGTTAAGTGATTATCAATTAAGAGCAGTCGGACTAAGTAATAGTAAAATGTATTTTAACAAATGAGAAGACAATCATATCAAAAGTAATGTGAGCGTTGTATTGTGAAAAGCAAATTACTTCATATGAACATGTATTGCCATATGAAAATTTGGTGAAAAAGTGACTGTGATTTTGTGTGTTGTACTTGTCAATTGAAAATGTGCTTAGAGTTTTTAAACAACTGCCTTTTTGATGATCTTTTTTGAGTTTTGTACTAAGTGTTGTGAAAATGTACCACATACTGTACTTGTGAAAATTGCACCAAAGCGATAGAAAAAAACTGTAATATGAACCGAAAATGTGTATTTATGTAGAAGGACATGTGTGCACGTTAGTGTGTGACGTGGGAGCCCTTAGCTCACCCTGGGTTTGGAGACTGCTGTCTGGGTCACACTGGGGCACCCTGGGGCCTGAGATCCACAAAGAAGCCTTCTATAAACAGCAGCACATCACTCAGGGGAGGAGCACAACAAAACCATTACCACGCTTTGGGGATCATAGAGCTGGCTTCATTATATCTGATATCACTTAGAAATATAGCAGAAATCAAGACCTCTTCACCGACACTGGAATTCACTCTGACACTCCAATAGACAGAGAGAGAGAGACAGTGAGAGCGAGACAGAGACACGATACATTTCATGTTTCAAGGACTCAGTGACATTATTTAGTATTCAAACTTTATTTCCTTTATTTTGTGAGATGGAAAATGATAAAAACGTACAGCTCAGGAACAATGTCTCGTCTAACATAAGTCAGTGTTCTTTTCTTTACATAATAACAATGAAATTATAATCGTAACAATATCCTTGTGTTCTGAAGAAAGCAAAAAGAGTGAAAATAAATTATCATAACAAGTATAACATCAATTATAACAACAATAATAACAATTATTAACTTTATATAAACTTTCTGTTTGCTTGCTTATTTTTTCCATAACGTCCAGGGGGACCAGGTGGGTGGTGTGTATTCCAGCATGTGAGGGGTGATGGGGTCAGTGGTGTGTGTGTGTGTATGCATGTACATGTGTGGGGAGGCTGTTTCAGAAAGTCTCTCGTACCCACAGTGTCAACAGTCTGTCCGCAACAGCCAGCCAGGACAGAGGCGGGGGGGGGGGGGGGGGGGGGGGCTGGTCTCAGTACACTACAGAGGTTCAGGAGGGGAAAGCAGTGGTTCTCCCAATACCTCACATCTCTTCTCTCATAGGGTGGGAGGGGGTACCAAAGTGACTTAGTAAAAAAAGGCAACTTTAAGGGAGCAACTCAACACGCCCATGTTCGGCTTCACTTTCACCCTCTCACGTTCTCTCTCCCTTCAGTCACGTCTCCTCTCCATAATTCTCTCAATGAGGCCAGGCAAAACAAAGTCCTACTGACAGTGATCCCAATTACCCCTCTAGAAACAGAAGCAGTAGTGGTGATGATGGGGTGGAGGTGTGATGAAGGGGCTTCAGGAGGCTTCAATGCTCAGCCCAGGCCGGCGACCGTCCGGAGTGGTGGTGAGGATGGCCGAAGGAGGGGTGGATGGGAGTGGGAGTGGGCAGCATGTGTCCGGAGTGGCTGAAGGTGGGAAGGTGGCCCATGTGGGTCATGTGTCCAGCCAGGCCGGGGCCACCACCGAAGGGAGAGGACTTGTCATGCATGCATTTGGACAGCTCATCGTAGCCATCTCCGGACCGTTTGCCCCTCTTGGACTTGCTGGACATCTTGCGGTTGCGTGTCTGGATGCCCTCCTTCTTCATGGTCATTGGCCTGTTGACCTGTGGAGAGGCCAGGGAGGAGGGATGTTACTCAGACAAGCCTTGAATAATATAGGCTACTGCACATAGGCTTCATATTAATATTATGTGTGTTTCAATATCAAATAGGCTACCTGTGTTTCTTGTTTTTTTAAACTGTTCATAACTCAATTATTAATCATTGGACATTTTCTTGCACTCTCAGTGCTTTTATGTTCAACTATGTAAAGTGTAATTCGTAATTTTTGATCATTTAGAAAAATCTAAACAACTATGATTGAAAACATGTTGCCTTCTTAATAAACATGAGGAAAAAATCTGATGTGCCATAAATGTTGTGGAACAGAATTAACAGGCATTGGATAATCAAGCCACGTTAAAAGGCACGAGCCTTTTGGGCTATTGTCTTATTTAAAATCAAATAGAATTATCTCACTAAACATGAATACACGAGGACTGGAAGCCATGCTGGATCTGAAAGGGCTACTCTCAGACAAGTTCGCATCAATGTAACTCACGCGTTACCCTGACATCAATGTAACTGACGCGTTACCCTGATTGACAGTTCCACCCTCCAGCCTCCCCAGAGAGTAACACCCCCCATTGAAACAAAGATTGATTGATAAAAAGGGAAAAAACGACCGGCGGGTTCTGCTTCGCAGGGAAAGCAGGCTTTGCATCTCTTGCCCCAGCTCCTAAATCGATACAAGCTGTCCGCCCTCTTGACCAGCTTACCCAACAGTTTCTATGTAAGCGGTTAGGCTACTTACGTTGTGCAGTTTGTAGTAGAGCCCGCAGGCGTTGCACACCGGGTCGCCATTGCCGTTACGCCTCCAAAGGGTGGTGGTGGTGGTCTGACAGTTAGCGCAGCAGGTGCCAGCTCGTCTCGAAGCCGACTGAGGAGAAAAACGCAGAACGTTAATAGGCTACATTATGAATAAAGCCATTCAAATGTTAGCTGATTTGACGTTTGTATTAGCCTAGGCAACAGAGATCAACGAGGAAAGTGAACATGACATGAATACGATTATTGAAATTAACTACTATGGCCATTTCGGCGTAGCCTAAGGCATAGCCTAATGTAGGCTAGGCCTATACATTTAAAATGTTCATTCGAAATTTTGCCTATAGGATATTTCTGCATTTAAAACTTAAAACCTCTCGTTTTATAGCCTATTGTAATGTCCCACTCTCAGGGCTACATTCACAAATAACTTAAACGCCAGGCCAGCGCCAGTTAGACTCATGAAATTGCTTACAGGGAGTCATATCTGTATCGATTTAATTGAATTTATTCTGTGATTTATACAAGCTTAATTCAATTTTCCAATTTGTGCAATGCTGCAAAAGCTGTATCTCTGAAATGCGTTGTTTCTGTCTTGTACCAATTACTGCTGTCATATTTCATTTAATACAAAAATTAGATAGGGCACATTAATAATTTATGCTGTCTCTTTGCATGATTCTCCCTTGATCCAGAGAATCAAACGACCCGGACTAAAGGCGTCTATAAGACCAGGCCCCTGTCTGCCAATGCGCTTTGTGTCCATTACAGATCTATTTTTCATAGATAAGAAAAATGTAGGCTCACAATACAGTAACACTACAGCAATGTATACTGCATGTAAGCCTATGTATTTATTTTAATTAATTTAGGGTTTTATTATAGTGGTTCATGCAAAACATCCCGAATAAAAACAATGATGGCGACGGACGGAATTTAAAAAAGAGATAAAGAAAAAACGACTACTACAAAAAACACATCGCATTCCGACGCATAAAGCTTGTGCCAGTGGCAACCGAGTATGACTAACAAACAAGAGACCAAGAACATAAATCTATTTATTTTCCAATCCCCACCACCCTCCCGCCCCTCACGTTCTCTCTCTCTCTTCACACATAACTGGGTTCTACAGTGTTATGATAATCGCTTTACAGTATATGTCAAAGTCTGGCCTGCCGGGGCCATACAAAATGCAGCGGTATTTGTTGAAGGCGGAAACACCCGGGAGCCTGGCTTCCTTATCGGGCCCGGGCAGATATCCGAATAGGAAACAACTGGATTCCCTTTGAACAGAACTCTGAAAACACTTGAGCTGAAAATGCAAAGCTGCGGCCACAGACCGACCCATGGAAAATGTAATGGACTTCTCATCAGGAGAAGGAGTCAGAGGCTTATTTTCACCAAGCTGCGCTAAAATGACTTATAGCCTACTTGTTCCACTAATGCTGACAATACCGCTAATACAGTCTGTTACAATATATTTCAGAAAGAGTTATAAAAATAAAATAAAAGAAACAACATTCACAATGTTCTCCATCCCATTACATGTATCTCAATGGAAGATAGCATAGGTAAAGACAAACTCAGGCAACCGTTGCAATTTGTTAAACAATTAGGCTATTGCTTTCCAATAGGCCACCATGTGGGTTAGACTACACTTGTAAATTAAAACATGAATTTACATTTAACAACATGAGTGAATTGGGCTACAATTAGGTTATCCAACTGTTGTGTCTTTGGAACTGCATGACTGGATGATTGCATAACGAGTGTCAATTGAATTAGATAGTAAGGTATAAGCTATTGATTGAAATATTCATATTAGACCTATGTATAGTAGTATGATTTAATTCTGTCAGAACAAAAACTATTCAGATTAGCCTATCCAGAAATGAGGTGTGGCGGGTTAAAACGCCTACTGATCATAAACATGTTTAGAGGGAAACAAGGTAGAGAAGGTCCTTATATAAATAAAGTAAAACATGTTTTAGCTAAATGTAACTAACGAATTTAAAGTTTATATCAATCTAAATCCATTGCGTATTAATGCTTAAATGTTTGGAGCTACCCAAAAGTTAGCATTTGGAATGTGCCTTGAACTGCCACTGAAATTAAGTCACTTCTCACAATTTACTCTTGGGAAACTTGAATATCTTTAAAAGTTCAAGATGGTAAGTAGGCCTATCCTATACAATCAAAATGATGATTCCTAATCAGAGGTCTGAATATAAAATAAACAAATAAACCTTTTCAAAGTAATCAGGAACCAGTATAATTTGGGAAAAAATAACTTGTAATAATAACTTGTAAATTAAACATACAATAATACTTCGGCCCACCTGAGACAAGGAAAATATATAGGCAGATGTGCATTAGAAGTAACAGGGCTCAGAATACTCCTTGCTCCTAAATGCCTGTGCAGAAACACTGGACAAAGTGTTTGTGTGTGTACACTGTTTTTCACTCACTCCAGCCTAGTGATAACTTTAGCATCATGGGCATTGGGATCAGTGACAGTATCAGCAGTACCAGCACTAATGATAGCAGTTACAATGGCAACAGTAGCAGTATTGTAAAAGGCGGTGTAGAGGATCACCAGGGGGTGAGAGGGACAAACAATTCCAGGAAGATCATAGGGAAAATATAATTCTCCTGGAAATATCCTGGCGGTATCTGCTTTGTGCTCTATTTGGGCCTCCTTTCTCAGATGTGGAAGGGTAGACAGGAATGAGATGGGGACTCACCAGTCTGCGTTTGGGTTTGATGAGAGGTCTGTTCTGGCCGTTCATCTTGTGGTACAGGCCGCAGGCATTGCACAGGTAGTGGCCTGTCCCGTCCCGCCGCCACAGTGGGGTGGAGGTGGCACCGCAGTTGACACACTCGCGCCCCTCTGAGCAGAATTCAAGTGGAGGGAAGACAAAGGGAAATTTATATAATTAAAAAGTTCACACCATCAAAAGCTAAACAGTAACGGATTCACATTGAAGACAATAGCCGTCAGGAGGACACACAGGAAATCATGAGCCTATTGGAGCCACTCTTCATTAGTAGTGTAATATGAAGTCCAAGTCCCCCCTGTGAGGACAGTGTCTCAGTGTGCATATCAGTGTGCAGGTGTACCAGCCGAGAACAATCCCATATGACTGTCATTTGTACAGCTTGGTTCAGGGCGAATTGCCATGGACACAGACACCTGTATGTAAAGTGATCCAGGGTAGGAAACCCAGAGACAGCCAGGATGTGTCCAAAGGTGTCCAAACAGATGAATGTGAGACACCATCAAATTAGAGCTACATAATTCATCAGCTTAGTGAGCACACATGAGAGGAAACAGAAGAGTGTGGTGCTGGTGGTGGTATTAAATGTGGACCACATTGTGGTCGCCACCAAATAGGTGCCCATATTGTAGCTCAGTATCACTTTATATCAGCCCAGTTTCCCTTTTTCCTTTTACTGGTGCCTTTTGAAATGGTTTACTAAATATTTTAATTGTTAGGTTTCTGTTTGTGTACCTGACAGCAACTGTGACCCATTTAGTGGTGACCCTGATTGTGCTTTCCTCTTCTGGTGTGTTCAGGGTTCAAGTCTTTTCACCCACTTCTACATCTGCAGCTGCTGAAAACCAGTGGGTGTTCCATCTCTCTCTCTCTCTCTCTTACAGGTTTCACTGTGTTACAATGCACATGCTCAGTCAAATGGGCCGTTGCTAAACCTCGACCAAAATGGCCTTGTTTAATTCATGTCTCCCTCTCCCTAGAGCATCATGCCTTTATTCCTATTATAATGTCAGCAACACCCACAGTCCCACCCAAACCCGAGAAAGGGATCTGCTCTGGACAATGGCAATGCTCCTTTTGAAGTGTATTCTGAGTGTTTGACTCTCTCTCCCTGTTTTGTCAGTCCAGCAGAGGCACCAGTATCAATACAACATCGCCTTCCAGCTCCAAAAATACAAAAGCTGTTGAATTGTTGTGTAATTTGGGGAAGTTCCTTAAGGAGAGAACACTGAAATCCCACTGGCCGAGAGTATAGTAGAGAGAGTTAGGCCATTTGCCTTTCCAGAGAGGAGGTATGTAGGTGAGCGGATAGGGCTGGTTTGAGGTTATTTAAACAGGAAGCCACACTGTTGTGTAAGGTATGTGCTGACTGCAGAAATGTCATTATGGCATTTCATACAACAATCAATCACAGCTCCATCAGACTTTGGGACTGATAAGGGAATGACAGGCCTTATGTGAGATACTGATTCTGGATCTGTAAGGGGAGCTTCAAGTTCATGTGCATTTCTCTGCTGTGATAGTTACAGTGCTCTTACATACAATAATCCCTTTAAAAGATTTGTGGATATCGTTTTAATTAAAATATTTGCATAACCAATCTACCATCCACAAATTATTGAACTACTGAGCATACATCAGATAATAGCACTTTGATCTGTAGTGATAATCGAAATGAAGATGGTTGTTGCTAATATCTCTATACACTAATGAACTGTTAGAGAGACTCCACATTCAAAGTATTTTTGGACACCAGGCCCACAACATAATTAGCTTTGAGCTAATTAGTCTGAGCAAATGTAATGATAAATGTCTCCCTATGAGCTCATGTGATGGCTTGATTAACTATATAATGAACTATCTAATATTTGTATTAATTTATCTGAAGGTGATGTCCTCTTTGGTAGAACCTAAACTTCTATAAGAGTAACAGTTATTATTACAATATCATATCCTTATTATCAATTATTAATATTGTATTATGACTTTGTTGTCATTGATATGGTCATTACTACTAGTGTTAATCATCCTTTCATCTCCCTGGGCTTGATTCTTTCTCACCATCTCAGAGCACTGGGCCAAGGCCATGCTTAAAAACACAAACAGCAGGGCTCTGTCGCCTGTGACCGCGCGTCCCGACAGTGCTTTGTTAGTATTGGGGCGAGCGGTGGACCGTGGACGTCGTGATTTGTTCACTCAAGGTATACAGGATATGGCAGGAGTTGCCAGAGCGTCGTGACTCCTGCATTTTTAAGCTTGATAAAGACCAAATTTAAAAGAAAACAAGTGGAAGCGAACACTTCTGCCAAACAAGGGCATTGGTGGAATTTATTTTCAGCATCCAGCCAGCCAGCCCAGATAAACATAAACACGACCACATTAAATATGGATTCAAAACAATCATTAGGTTACCATTCGTGCAGTTTTGTAATAAAAAAAACGTTATTTTTCAATCTGGATAGGCCTGTCAGACATGTTTATTGTAGGCCTAGGCCACGTAGCACTTTCAACAGGCCTACTAATAAAAACATACACAATAAGTATTATTAAATATTCTATTGAAATATAAATCTATTCAGCACCCGCTTTAAAATAATTGTGCCTACTAGCCTATACGCCAAATAATCGACGATAAATATTTTTTTCACGTTGAATTCCGTATTTTCATTTTGGTGACTGTATGACTTTAGGCTATTATCTCCTTGCCTCGACTCAAAAGCGTTTAATCATGCTCAAGCCTGAATATTTGCGTTTCAAATATTAGTCGTTTCATGTTAAATGCTTAGTCGTTTCATTTAAGTGGATGGTGTTTACAAGTGGTGACGAATGCGATGGAACAGAGATAAGAGCCACTGCGACAGGTTTGGGGAGGAGAGAGAAGCGCTGCGGGTAAAATAACCTGAAGTTATTACAGCAACCGTTCGACAGCGAAACACTTACAGGACCACCCAATCTATTTATTGAAGATAAAAGCGTTCATAGCCCTACAAAAAAAAAGTAATTTAGAGTAGGCCAATGTTAATTATTGTTTGGGCCGAGACATAAATCCATGCACTTCCTAAGCGTTTTGACAAAACATAGGCCTAGTTTATATTGTCAAACATGGACTCCCAATATTTGTATACCTTAAAATTACACAATTAGGCTATACCAGACTCTTTATGCGCAGGGTAGCTTTGGAATAGACTTATGAAACTCACCTGAGCATGACCGGGCTTTGCTTTTACACTTCGGCGTAAAGCTGGATGAAGATCCACCCAGCAGGCTACCGGGGTGGAAAAGACTGCTGCCGTATTCGTGTGGTGTTGGGAGAGAGTATGGGTAGGTCGGGATGGGGTGGTGTGTTGCGGGAGTTTGGGCACTCATCGAAGCCAGGCTGTTGCGGAGAGGACTGCAGCCCTCCATTTTCATTCCGTCAGCCAGTGACACTTGGTATTTGATGGACTCCTTTTCGTCCATTCTCGTCGAGGTGGAGGTTGGAGAAGTAGGGCCGAGGTCCGGAGACACGTCTTTGGGAGGCGTAGGAGGGAAACTGTAGAGATGGTGCGGGCTGCAGTGGGACGCAGGGGTGAGGGAAGACACTGGAGCAGTGCTGGAGCTACTACTGCAAGGATAGCCGGAGCTAGCAGGATGCAGTCCGGGCTTGCTGAAGTGACTGACCGCCCATGCGTTATGGTGGTGGGCAGCAGAGAGGGCCGCCTTCCCGCTGTCCAGCCACGGAATGCCGGGGCTGTGGATGAGGTGTGGCCGGCAAACCTGACTCCCAAGGCGAGCTGTAAATAACAAATATTATGATTTTTTTCTAATCGAAAACGATGTGTCCAGTTCTATCACACTGCGTAAAGTGCTATCTCCTTACCTGTTGATACCAACTCCAAACTATTTAAACTCGACATTGAGGTATAATTTTCTCAGTGTAAAAGTTATTCAAATAGCCTACAGGGCACCAACTTTAAAACCACGCCATTTTACAGTCCCCAGCTAAATCTTAAACAATAGTTAGGCTACTACAGCTCCGTACCATAGACTACTTGACAAAATATTTACAAATGTAAATGTTTACGCTTATTGCAACACAATCTCTTATTGCAGAAAGCATGTAAGGGAGAAACAAAATCCACGAGGAGAAAATGGGATCAGTGTAGAGGCCTTGACTGATCTGCTATTTGCCTATGGTCTATGGCCTGCCTGTTCGTCGCTCAGTTCCAGATCTCAGACTAAAGAATGTTATTAGTAATTTTGCGGTTTTGATTTTATATCCGGGAAGTGCCTCTCTCTCTCTCTCTTTCTAGAAACCCCTGCCCCAACAGAGGGTAAATGACATACTTCCCTTTCCTCTTGCTGTCTTTTGCTAGAAATTCTAGTTTTATGATTACATGCCGTACGCCAGAGACAGCCACGCGTATGGACATCTATTCGTTACAGTATTTCAATTTACATCATTTATGTGCTCACATTTTAAATAAAATACCCTATATAGATGTATTTTTAAATACAAGGTTCTGTGTGGACGACTTTTTACTAGTAATGGAATTTTATTTACTGGCATTGGAAAGTTTTGTGCATCAAACATCACACAACTAGTTATGGCAATAATATAGGCCTACCATCGATGAGTTTTAAAGCAACCGCCTGGGTGGTTGGATACATGATGTCTTATTGTAACTATACATGTTGTCTTATTGCACCCTCTCACAATTACCTAAAGGCTATAAAGCAGATTTTAATTAATACAGTTTAGTCACAAGGCTGAGCGCGTCTTACCATGTGCCTGGCTGTATGTAACCCTGGCCCGGGAGTTGGCATAGTAGGGGTTCCCCTGAGAGTCCAAGTGGTTTAAAAACACGTCCACCTCGTCTGGGGGTAAAAGCGGCGCCATGGGCTCCATGTAGTTGTGGGTCAGGCTGTGGTGATGGGAGTCTGGGTGCTGCCCATTCAGCACGGCGTGATGATGCGCCATCCACCGAGATTGATCGGCTGCGACTTCCATACCTAAGTCGTCGATCTCTTTATCCAAGATATAACCAAAACGTCGTACTTTTTCTGAAAATATAAATTATCTTTATGTGGTCCTTCTCCTGGATTAAGCACTTTTTACAGTCCCGAAATGTGGAGAAAAGGATGGAAGTAGTGATGTCATACGGGTTTTCGGCACACACTCCTTAAGGTTATTTGCTTCAGAAATAGAATCCTTGATCCGTGTTATTGGCTCTTACTGACACCTGCAATGAAACACAACAACATTTTCAAATTTAATACACAACCTGGTGCCAGACCTTTTTGCACAACTCCTTCGGCGATGTATGCAAAATATAAGAGATTGTTGTTTTCCATATAAATTCAATCATTCCAGGAGCATTGTATAGGCTACTGAAGGCCTTTTACAAACAGCTTTCACCACAAATGTGGATTTGTTTTAAACCATTGCTGCAATGTTATACTCATAACAAATGCATCCAATCTTATTCCGTTGGGAAAAAATATTTCTTCTGAATTTACCTGTTGAATGTTTGATCTATGACTACGATCAGCTGTTCAAAAACACTTTAATCTCTGAAACGCCTGATCCGTGAGGTACCCGGGCGCACGTTCCTACTGAATTGTGGCTGTACACTGACGCGACAGGCGCCAGTAAATTCCATATCAAGCGAGCCGGGGCGGAGTCACGGGCGAGCAGTGACCTCCTGTAAGCCAATCACAGATCAGTATAGCTGCAATTGGCTCATGTATTCCAGCTCTTTCAGTTTCCATTCGAAACAGTAATGCCCCGGACCAAAAAACTAAAAGACATATCAATCAGCGGTGTAATTTCTCGGGGGACTTTTCTCTCTCGTGAAGCTCGCAGAATGAGCAATTTGCCCCTGATAATGTCTTCTTTTACCAACACGCAGAGACAGACAGCCCAGATGGAGGCAAATTGAAACTATCAAATGTAAGCCTGACAATTTCTGTAAGTCAACTAGGCCTACATTATCTGGAAAACGCAGTAAACTATAGGCTGTTGTCGCTTAGCCTAGTTTACCACTTTTAGATAGCACAACATTATATTACTAAGAGTTTTAATTCAAAGTGTATGCCAATGCTATTTTGTATAGGCTAGTTAAATGAAACCAACCAGATTATATTTTCTACAGGCTTAGTGGGCTAATAGAAATGCTATCAAACATCATAAAATAATTAAGCAGTCTTTTGGTTATTATTCTGTATTCAACAGTAAAGTGGTTGGTTTTCACATATGCCTTGTTTTACCCATAGGCCCTTGTGGAGAACTGCATCGGCAGTTTGGACAAACTTTACAAGGATTATATATGCCAATTATGTAAATGTCTTGTAGAACAACACCAATTGCAAGTGTGAATTTTCACATGAGCCTGCAATGCATATAAACACAATTTTCAGCACCTCTAGGATTAATATAGGAGGAGCCGTTTTATGACCTCGAATGTGGGGCCATTGTTGTGAGCGCCTAATTGTCTTTAATTAGTATTCACGACATTCCTCTTGTGAAAACATTGGTTTTGCCTCAGAGATAGAACAGTCAAACACTTTTTGCATGTTAATGGAGCCTTTTTCTCACTTGGTGGTGCAGACTAGGCGTCAGGCCCGCCTCACCTGCGTAAAACCAATTGGTGACCATTAGCGACACTTTGTTAATTATTGTTTACATTCACCACATGGCTGAAACAAGAAGGCTTGTCCACCACAGGCAGAAAGACAGAGTGTCGCCAATAACCTTATAACAAGTGCGCCGGTATAACCAGCTAGGCTTTGTCCTATAACCGCTCTACATACCTAAATACCTATGTATAGGCCTATATGTGATTTATTTCAAACCAGGAATAGATTGGAAGTCCTCATAAGCAAAAGCCTATTGAATAATAGGCTACCAACTGAACCTCATAAAAAGTGGTCTATAATCCAGCGCTTGTTATGAGGTTATTAGGCTTAGCCTACAAGCTGTATTTTATTATAATGTGATGAAATACTGTAGCCTACACACTTTTGCACAGGTATTCTATGGGCCTGTCTGTACCTGATCAAAAGAATAGGGGGAAAGAGCATCCAGGATAAAATCGCCAGTCGAGACATACTTGTAAAAATGTGGCATTTCGTGCCATACATCACGATATTGAATATTAAAAATATAATGTTTAATTATGTATTTTTTAATAAAGAAAGTGTGTGTGGGGGGGGGGGGGGGGGAGTGAGTGTGTGTGTGTGTGTGTGTGTGATTGACAGGCAATAATTGGAGGGAGCTCGGGGCCCAGACTGGCCGCCTCTCTGACGCCGCGACTAGACGTCACAGAAAAGGAGAAAAAACCTCAGCGCATGAACTTTACAATCGTTCCAAAAAAGCCTCGAGATCAGTGACGACCAAGCTTTATTCATTCTGATAGAAATACAGTGATGTTTTGGCCAAGCATAAATCAAATAATTACATGCTTAGGCTACTATCCTCAACCTGTGAAAAAAGGGATGCATGAATAGCTTAATACATTGTTAGAAAGAGGGCATTTGGACAGTTTGGGCTTTGATATGAGGATGTCTGCAGGGTGTATGTGTGTGTGTGTGTGTGTGTGTGTGTGTGTGTGTGTGTCTTGGCATTCAGTCATTGGCATCTGGTCAGGGGCCATGACATGATGAGCTCAGCTCTATGTGCTTGTCAACTTTTAAAATCAACAAATTAGTGTATGTGGGGTCATAACACACCCAAGGGTCTCCCTATATGTAATCACCCAAATAACAGACCTTCTCCTGAAATGACACTGCTATAGCAGTTGAAAATGGCAGGTGTGGTAGTGAGGATATCTGTCTTAATAAATAGGTTTCTTTGAAATAATTTGCAACTCTCTGTCAATTGTCATTCATTGAGCTGCTCAAGTTACATAGATTTCAAACAATGTTTTCTATGGCACTTTGGTCTAAAGTACAACATAAATATTCCCTAAAGATATTTCAGTGAAAAAGTACAGGACTTAATGTCAACTGCATTTAGAAAATAATAATAAGCATCAACACAAGAGATCTCTAAACTATAATGCATCAATTTAACAGCCATGTACCAACTACATAAAAATTTAAAGCAAGAGGAATTAAGATCTTGTCTTGACCAAACCCTAATAGTGATCATAGCAGGTCATCCATTTTTTCTTTACATCACTGCTGCTGTCTGTCTGGTTGTCTGTCCTCGGTGCTGTACTCCTCTGTACTGCAGCCTGATCTGTGCTGTGTGGCTGGGACTGGGTGGGTCAGGCCCAGCAAGCAGCCTCTCCATTGTTGTTTTGCATGTTTGCCAAATGGATTACTCAGCGGGATTTACCCCTCTGTAATTTATACCTTCATTAATCCCATTTGTATCTGTGCTGGAACAAAGGATGGGAGGATGGGTTTGGGGAGGGGGGGGGGGGGGTCCTCTCTCAAGGACATAGCAGCATTGTCTCACAGGGGATACTATCCTACTAGAGCGGTAGAGCCCTTGGAGGTAAGCACATGAACCCTTTCTTGCTGCCTATAGCTGAGGGAAAACATTTATTCCTATAGGAAATGTTCATTGGCTATACATGGCAATAACAGGCATTGTTATGAATAAGAGGCAATACAATGGTAGAAAAACCATGTCAATTCAGGTTGCTTTTTCTCTTCTGCCGTAGGTTTGTAGGCCTATCTGTGCAGCAGTCAGCTTTAAAGTCCTACTCCAGTCTCCTTTTCACCCCATTTAACACCTGATTTACTTAACAAAAGGAACATTCCATGCTGAAGATATCCCTACGACCATTGCTAAGGTAAGGTAAATAACAGATGGTTGTTATTACTGAACCAGAGTAGATGTATGAGCCACAGAGACCATTCCAATAATTAACAGGTGCTGTTATGAAATGAGGGGGGGGGGGTAGAGAAAGCCACAGAGGGGTTTGTGAAGATAAGCAGAGCTGGGGAGAGGAGAATGACACAAACCAGCTGAAGCATTATTGTCCTTTACTCATGGGTAATTACATTGAGCCAGGGCACTGGGGGCTATAGTGTAGACACAAGCAGACAGCACCCAGCACACAGCTCATCCTATTGGAAGGGTGAACCCAGAACAGGGTTGTGAAAGCAATGCATTTTCACCCTCATATTAAACTAGATGCATTAACTGTTTTCTGAGTTGGTGAATCTGGCGACTGAATGTTCAAAGGAAACCCCATAGTATAATGTTCCATTATTGGATGGACTTCTGTACATTTTGGCTCCATGGATCTCACTGGTAGCCTTGACATAATATTCGAGTTTATTTATATTAGGTCTAAGTGATCATCTTGACCACACTTATCTGACACACAAACGCAGAATAGGGACGCTTAACTAGTATGGCGTGTGAGGGGACTGATAGGTGATAGGTAAGGGGCCACATGCCGAGTTTCGAGTGTAAGTGTCATTTTTATTAGCTGATGACAGTCTCACGAGGGCAATAAATCTGCCTGCGCGAGACAACAGTCCCGCCCCTGTTTCTATTCGACCACTGAAAGCATGACGTTATTGCCCTTTCTTGTGATGAAAGGGGGTTGGTTACTGGAGTCTTAATGCGTTTGAAAGCACGGGTGATTAGTGGATACATACATCGTCATATCAATATAACGCTGATGTTGATCTCACACCCATGATTGGTTAGCCTAGATCTGCATAATTCCATAATTCCATAACCCAACCCAAGGCCACAGCAATTGTCAAGTTTAATTCAAGTTAAATTGTGATTCACTTTTTAATACTTCACGAACATCTAGTAAAAAAAAAAAACGGATCACATTAAGTCAGTTCATTCAACTGTTTAGGCTACTCGTAATAACACTGTTAAACCATGAATAATTGAATCTGAACAAATGATAGCCTAATCGATGATCTTGTCTGGTGCAGCAGGTATTTCTTTGGGAGGACGTTAGCTCTACCAGATGACTTCATGTTCAATGCATCACATTGTGTTATATTCCTAGTTTATATAGCCTAATAGTTACAAAGACAGGTAATAACGAATACTCAAAGGAGCTATAGCATACTGGTTCTATGCATTTTTCACCAACTCCCTTATTTTAGGTCTATTTAGTCTGATAAAAAAAGTATGTGATTGTTTTGAAAACCAGAAAACCGCGTTTGATAGTATAATTATAGATTATACAGGGTGCATACAGCACGTAATCGCAGAAGATATTTGCAGAATTAGGTTACATGCTGCAAATCGAATTCTTATGAATGGTAGACTATATTATATAAAGAAATTAGAAACTGTTTGCATAAAATACATTGAAATGGGAGTCTTTTGTTATTATTGTGATAGCTTATATGTTCTCTTGTTCTTCCCACGTTCTAACACTGCTACTCCGTGACGGTGCCACTCCAAGTGCCGTGCCAGCTAGGGCTCTCTGTAGCCTATAATGTGTGCAGTCAACGACGCATGATTATAAGGTAAGTATATTTTAAATGATATATAGGCATGGATAAAAAAAAATAATCTTGGATAGCCTACTCTCACATATTTAATTTCAGTTGATGGAGAACTATTCTTTCAATATGCACCCCAACCAGTAACAAGATTGCAAGGAATTTACAGCATCCTAAATAATTCCAATTACAACAATAGTAAATAGTAAATATTGAATAGCTCTTACCACCAGACTGACTTGGTCCTGCTCTGTCTTGGAGAGGAGTAATGAGAGATTCAGTCCGGTAGCCTATAACCGGGTCTCCGTTTCGCCTGCCTGGCACTACGTAGTTCTCGCTGACGTTTCCCTGTTATGCGCACAGTTATGGGTGGTGGAGTGGTGGTGGTGGAGTGGTCCTGACTGCTTAAAAATCAATCCGCGTTTGTTGGTGATGCTGCTGTGGAAGCTATGTCCTTCTGTCCCAAAAGAGTTCTGTCAGCTGGCAAGTAGTTTAGCGTCCTCTCTCTCTCTCTCTCTCTCTCTCTCTCTCTCTCTCTCTCTCTCTCTCTCTCTCTCTATCTCGCTCTCTCTCTCTCTCTCTCTCTCTCTCTGTCTCTCTCTCTCTCTCTATCTCGCTCTCTCTCTCTCTCTCTCTCTCTGTCTCTCTCCACTGAAAACAAGGAGAAAAAACGTAATAGACATATGAGCAATGTATGTCGGTATGGTGCATCAACCAGTCTCAATCTTGTCTTCCGGGTCGTGACTTCTTTGGCCATTTTGATATGGACTGTGAAGGAGGGGACGCAAGGTATAGTGTTCATTATTCAAACCCTTTTAATCATAAAGTTTATCCGGCCAACATTTCCATTACATAATCGAAGCAGAACAGTTCCTTGTGGAATGTTAGAGAGAGTGGCACGTCAGTATCACTCAACCAACCCGTGCAAGGTGAGTAACCCAGTAACTAAGTGAATACAAAAAAAACGCTTCATAAAGAGACACTGTTTTATTATTGTCATCCAATCCACTTGATTGGATCAAACATCTTCCCAATCAGGTTATTGTGTCTAGCTGACTCAGATTTTTGTGATTATATTGAGCTATATTCGGTTGTTGGGCTCTCAAGCAAGCTAAAACTACATGCACAATATAATTGGCCTACAGCAATCCGGTGTAATTAATTCCTTCCCGGCTCATTTTGATTGAAATACGGTATACCCCATGACCGACCCTCCCTCCTCCCATCTTCTTTTTACTCTGTCCCACACATTAACACCAACTTTTAAAACATGCAAAGCCTCAAAATCTCCTGCACGCGACCTGGGCTCGTGCGCTGCGGCTAAAGCCAGGCAGGTGCAAGGGCACAAGGACTGCTGCATCACGGGCCCGTGTCCCCTAGAGTGCACACACACAAAAAGGAGAAAACCAAGCTTGCATTAAAAAATATAAGAAAAATTGAACTTTGACAGAATTACTTGCATTCATTTCAATGCTTAAAATCACTGATGCAAAATTCAGCAAATACCTCTGTTTTGCATCCTGAATAAGACCTTGAATAAAAACAACAAAAATAATATACACTGTCACTAGCTTATTTGTCATCCCCAAAGGCCTAGTTGATGAAATAATCGAAAGAAAAATAAACTGATAAGAATCGGTCTGGTCTACATATATCATAATTTCCACAAAATAAAGAAGAAGAAAGGCTCGAGAAAGAAAGACACAAGGTAGCCAATAGGTTATCTTGAGATGGCTTTATGGCAACCCTCCATGAAGGCAGAAAAAGCTCCCCAATGTAGGCTACACGGTTGTTGTATTTTGACGCCATACAAAAGTTTGTGCCTATAGGCCGATATTTTAAATAGCCTGTAAATAGTCTGTATGGCGCATATTTTAAATAGCCTGTATGGCCTACATTTTTCTTCGAAATGTTTTTGTACAATATCAAATTCAATGACCGCGCACAATTGAAGACACTATATCTTGTTGAAACTGGATAGAGCATTACATCCTTGAAATGTAAACTCGACCCCTGTCCTGATGTTGTTATCCCATTATTCAAATTAAAGTTAAGCCACAAAACTGAAAATGCACTCAACATTTGGCAATTTGGAGCAGATGTAAGAGATAAATTCGAATGTCCGTTATTTTCACTGTATCCACCCCAAAAGCAACAGTTCTTTCTTTTAGGCTACTAAAAGTTACACCAACATCAACAACAATGGTTATGATAATACTTGTTAATGTTAATAATTAGAATCAACCACTCATCACGAATAGCTCTTTTCGTTTAGATTATCTTTTCGTTTATTTACAAGAAGGTAGGCTATCATCACTTGACAAAAAAAATGGTTGGGCTAAATTAAGAATTTCTTAACATACCCATACCATTAAGCCAATTAGAATGCCAATTAGTTACAGATGAATAAATGTATGAGCAGCGTGAGCCTTGCGATCTGTCCAGCGAAAAGAACAGCCTCCTGATTTGAGCGCGCGATTAAAGTATATCAGCGCAGAGCTTCCATTCCTATTTGGAATAGAAAAAAAGAATAAAACATAGGCCTAAACTATAGATTGATAAAGCTGCCTGCCTATCACGTTCATTGCTCAGTTGGTTGAGCATGGCGCTTGCAACGCCAGGGTTGTGGGTTCGATTCCCAAGGGGGGCCAGTATGAAAAATGTATGCACTCACTAACTGTAAGTCGCTCTGGCTAAGAGCGTCTGCTAAATGACATGTCACACTGTCCACCCAAATCTAGCCTATAGTTTGACACCTATCTTATATTACATTTTAGTCATTTAGCAGACGCTCTTATCCAGAGCGACTTACAGTTAAGTGAGTGCATACATTTTTCATACTGGCCCCCCGTGGGAATCGAACCCACAACCATGGCGTTGCAAGCGTTATATTATGGACATTTTGAAGCAAATTGTCTTTAGGTGAGCCTAATGACAATTTTTTATTCTTTTTTATTTTATTTAACTAGGCAAGTCAGTTAAGAACAGATTCTTATTTACAATGACGGCCTACCCCGGCCAAACCCGGACGACGCTGGGCCAATTGTGCGCCACCCTATGGGACTCCCAATCACCACTGGATTGTGATACAGCCTGGAATCGAACCAGGGGGTCTGTAGTGACGCCTCTAGCACTGAGATGCAGTGCCTTAGACCGCTGCGCCACAAAGTTATAGTTTACGATTAGCCACAATAATTATAATAAATCAAGGTGGAGGACTTAATAATAATAATAGGCCTAAAAATAATTGAATAATAATATGTATCATGGGGTTATCATAATCACATAAGCACATGGACATGTATTCTGTGTATTTATTCATTTATTTAGCCTATGTTTCTTTCTTATCATTTTCAACATGTAGGGGTTTTGTCCTAAGTGTCTGCACGGCGCTTGGCAGAAACGTTATTATTTATATATGCATGCTGCATTAGATGCCAGGGCCCTTCTTCTTCCGATTATTAGCCTACCAGGGGTAATATTTCATCGGCACTAGGCAATCTTTGTTCTCTGTGAAGATAATAAATGGCCTAATCGTTATCAGCAAACTGCTGGGGGTGTCAGCACCGAACGAGGCTGGAAGCAGGGACCAAAGTGCCGCTGAATAAATTGGTGTTCCTTATCTCTCATTCCCAGATTATCGCCGCCTTTTCAAACTTGCACAAGAAATACATTCAATGCATCTAATGCATCATTTGTTGGGGGAAGATCCCGCAGGTTGATAGAGACAGATAGATGCAGAGAATGAGAAATATTTACACGTTTTACGCGCACGGTGTTGGAGCCAATATTAGCTCCATTGGGTTTTTAGATTAGTTTATTGGGTATAGGCCTTTGGTACACACACTTTACATATCAATACACGCTATATTAAACATATATCATAGTGAAGTGATATGATGGTTATCTGACTGATTAATCCTGACTCCTCGGTTGTTGTCTACATTGGTAAAGTGGTAGGTCTAAATGTGTTTTTTTACTCGTTTGCCTCGGATGTAACCATGCATGCGTTTTCAGATATGCTATCTATATTGAATAGTAGCTTTCTTACTATAACTTATATTAACTATCACCGTTGATATTTGAAACACAATGGAACATAATTACTAATAGATAATAACAATTCATAATGACAATATTAATGGACATAAATGACAATCAAATAAATAATAACATAATACTGTAATAATAGTAGCTTAGGCTAAGTAAGAGGAAGAACAACCACAATAATATTGGTCTACTATTCTACTGCTACTACTACTAATAATAATAATAATAATAATAACATATCATTATTATGTCTATTAATCATAGTATTATCAATGGCAATAATATTCACTTCAATATCGGCTTAAAAATACAATATATACTATAACAAATACAAAAGGCCATACTAAAGATTCCGAAATGCCAAAAGTTTATTATTGCAAGTAGACAAGCAGTTCCTGCTGTTTTTGTATATGTTTATTCTCTAACAAATGCCTTTCTTACCACTAGAATAAAATATTCAAATTCAAACACTATTCTTTTTCACTGTCTTATGTGTAGACCTATAATCTTAACAGGTATAGGCTTACGATAGACCTGGTGTGGTATGGGCCTAATATTTATTTACTCTGATATTTAATTATTGATGGCTAATGAGCGCATGTTTCGCAAACACTATTAAGGGCAAAAACTTCACCATAGACATCCAGTTCCCTCATGACTGCCCTTTGCTGTAGCCATAACCCTCAGAGTCTACATTAATCATTTGACCACACAGATAGTAAAATGTTTTGTAAGAGGGAGAAAACAGGTTTCCATTCATAATCGAGCATGGAACATTATCTACTATTTATGAGTGACACTTATGACAAAAAAAAATCCAGTATACACAACCTCCCCTTTTAATAACGACCCACTGCACACACTGGTTGAATCAACGTTGTTTTCACGTAATTTCAATGAAACAACTTGGAATAGACGTTGTATTGATGGGGCATATCCACCTGCCCGGTGCTCTGATGGTCTCCTGGGCAACCAAGATAACGTAGCAGCAGTTTTCCATATCAGCACCAGAGTCTATTATATCCCGGGATTAGCTCTCTTTCCGAAAAGGTCAAACACAAAGTCATGAAACCTGGTATTTTCACCCTGGACGTGAGTGCATGCACATTCGTATATGCATTCGTGTGCCATTTCATTCGTGTGCCTACAGTCATTAACTTAATGGCCTTCAACATTTCCCTGCTCACAAAATATCAACATCATAAAGAAGGATCTTCTTTGACTCATGGTGAATGAACATAAAGACAGAACAAGGCTTGGAGAGGTTACTCAGGCTATTTGTGTTATTACCAACCCGCTAGCGCTCGGTTTTAGCAATCGGGCCCAATGTACTGTTATGTAGCGACCCCTAGTGATGAAATTATGATTAAAACGTAGACCTAATCAAATGAGTAAAGCGAAGAAGTGTGCGTGCGTGAGTACCTGCGAGACACCAGAATAGTGGGTTTGATTCCCGGGACCACCTGTACGTAAAACGAATGCATGAGTGTAAGTCCTCTGTTAAATGGCTTTTTTTTGTGCATGTGTGTGATAGAGAGAGAGAGAGAGAGAGAGAGAGAGAGAGAGAGAGAGAAAGAGAAAGGGTGAGAGAGAGCGAAAGAGAGAGAGAGAGTGCGTGTGTGTGTGTGTGAGAGATAGAGAGAGAGACAGAGAACATATAGAGAAATTAATGCCAGATATAAATTCATAGAGTCTTAGAGAAGAGATGCAGGGGATGGACTCAGAGTGACACAGAGAAAGAGAGAGAGAGAGAGAGAGAGAGAGAGAGAGAGAGAGAGAGAGAGAGAGAGAGAGAGAGAGAGAGAGAGAGAGAGAGAGAGAGAGAGAGAACGACTGCAAAAGGCCATTGCACAGCTGGAATGTTCCAGCTGGGATTCCCGTTGGCTGGACAGGAAGAGAGTGGAGTCCTGACAGGAAGGGTGTGCTGGGAGGGCTAGCGCTGGGTGGGGAGAGAGAGCTGTTTCCTGTTAGCTGTTCTCCCTCTCTCAACACATTTCTCTCTAAGTTTTCTGTCTACCTATCCCTGTCTTTCACCATGCTTCACTCCCCATCCACTTTAGGGCT
Source organism: Coregonus lavaretus (assembly GCF_964263955.1). Classification (NCBI taxonomy): domain Eukaryota; kingdom Metazoa; phylum Chordata; class Actinopteri; order Salmoniformes; family Salmonidae; genus Coregonus; species Coregonus lavaretus. The sequence goes on along the minus strand of NC_139995.1, from coordinate 19,334,207 downwards.
TGTAGGCCTATTGCTTTTGAATCCATCCCATTTCCCTGAAATGTTGCCCTTCAAACTCCTCATGTGAGTTCACACAGCCACAGTGTATGATACTTTGTTTAAGGGGGTTGTGGGGAAGAGGACAATGGGTCAAGCTGCCAGGCCACCAGGTTGCTTGAGGTGTAAGTAAACTGCTGTGCAGGAACCAGGTATTACCACGATGACACTTCCTGCCTGTCAGATCTGTCAGATCTGGCTCACAATGTAAGGCCATGTACCAAGGGGACAACAAAGAGTTAATGTCAGATTGACAAAAAGAGGGTGAGGAAACAAGGAAATAATGTGAGTCTCACTGTAGAGATGAAATAGAGTGGTATGTGATGTGTGAGAGGAAAAATGTATTTGTCTCTCCTAAGCTCAGTGGACAATCAAAGTTTCCTATCAGCTCTGGAGTAGGGGAAATTGGCTGCCCTGGAAAGGAGAGGGCCACTCTCACAGCCAATGGGAAGTGCCCCTGTCACTTTAATCAGGAGTGATAGAGAGAGAGGAGGAAGTGTGTGTGTGAGTGTGTGTGTGTGCTGATACTGGGTGTCAAGTAAAGTGTTACCGCAAGGGTATTTGAAACAAATACATATTTATTTGATGGCTGCCAAATATTTGATGAAGAACCAAAAACAACAAGTTAGTCGAATTAGTCTAAATATATGATCATAAGCACATGGTTTGGAGGGCTTTTAGATATGAATCTTAATATAGCCGATAGCCTAGAATGAAATACATGAGGGACATGGACTCTCCTCAACATTAGAGTAGACCACTTTTGCAGCTTCAATATGACTAACACATATATTTTCATAATGAGTGAGACAAGGTAATACAGTAACACTTGACATCAAATTCTAATACATGTATAGTAACTTTGTGATCGTTACAATAGCAACATTGTTGTTACACAGGACTTTGGAAATTGCTATATAGTTGCATATAATGGAGTTATTACATAGCTAAGTGGAATAAGGAACAGTCACTATTCCTCTTGTGTGCAGAAGTTACAAAAACTCTCAGCTCATTGCTATGCAATAAATATGCAATTACCAAAGTATTATGTAACAACATGCGAATAAAACGTTGCTCAAAAAGTCAATACAGTTTGATTACACAGGCACAAGAACAGTTTAATGTTACGTGTTACTGAGCATGCTAACAGTAACAAAATATGGCTATTACGTGTCAAAAGGAAACAAAATATCCCAAAACTGCCTTCTTGAATCAACTACAGTAGGTTGAAAATCATTTTAGTTTGTATTCTGAGTAAACTATCCCTTTAAAGATGGTATAGTGTGTGTTTGAAACAAGAACCCTTACCCTCAGATGGACAAAGAGGTTCGAAGTTGTTCTTGCTAAACATCCAAAGTCTCCCGAGTGGCGCAGTGGTCTAAGGCACTGCATCGCAGTGCTAGCTGTGCCACTAGAGATTCTGGTTCGAATCCAGGCTCTGTCATAGCCGGGAGACCCATGGGGCGGCGCATAATTGGCCCAGCGTCGTCGAGGGAATGGCCGGCAGGGATGTAGCTCAGTTGGTAGAACATGGCGTTTGCAATGCCAGGGTTGTGGGTTCGATTCCCATGGGGGGGCCAGTATGAAAAAAATTAAAATAATGTATGCACTCACTAACTATAAGTCACTCTGGATAAGACCGTCTGCTAAAATGTCTGTGTGCAATGTTTGCAAATGGCTTTGAATTACTCTGCAGTATTTTCAGGTATCATAAAATTAATTGCAGCTTTCAACCTTTTCAGTGGCCTGTTGATAAAGTCATACAGTAGTTGAGCATCACAACTTATACTTATCTGTACAAAATATAATTGGTTAATTGGTTTGAGTTGATTATGTACATCTGGGGCAATAGACATTCAGGAGAATGGATATTTGCAAAATGAAGAGTTTAATTCCAAAACGCTATATATCCATTTTCAGAAATGATGATAAATGAGCTTATCTTATCTCATTTACATAGGTATTCACACCCCTGAGTCAATACTTTGTAGAAGCACCTTTGACAACAATTACAGCTGTAAGTCTTTCTGGGTAAGCCTCTAGGAGCTTTCCACACCAGGATTGTGCAACATTTGCCCATTATTCTTTTCTAAATTCTTCAAGCCCTGTCAAATTGGTTGTTGATAATTTCTAGACAACCATTTTCAGGTCTTGCCATAGATTTTCAGTAGATTTAAGTTAAAACTGTAGCTTGACCACTCAGGAACATTCACTGTCTTCTTGGTAAGCAACTCCAGTGTAGATTTGGCCTTGTGTTTTAGGTTATTGTCCTGCTGAAAGGTGAATTCATCTCCCAGTGTCTAGTGGAAAGCAAACTGAACTGGGTTCTCCTCAAGGATTTTGCCTGTGCGTAGCTCCATTCCATTTATTTTTTATCCTGAAAAACTCCCCAGTCCTTAATGATTACAAGCATACCCATAACATGATGCAGTCACCACTATGCTTGAAAATATGGAGAGTGGTACTCTGTAATGTGTTGTATTGGATTTACCCTGAACATAACACTTTGTGCTCAGGACAAAAAGTGTTTTACAGTATTACTTTAGTGCCTTGTTGCAAACAGAATGCATGTTTTGGAATATTTTTGTTCTTTACAGGCTTCATTCTTTTCACTCTGTCAATTAGGTTAGTATTGTAGAGTAACTACAATGATGTTGATCCATCCTCAGTTTTCTCCTATCACAGTATTAAACTCTGTAACTGTTTTAAAGTCACCATTGGCCTTATGGTGAAATGCCTGAGCGGTTTTCTTCCTCTCTGGCAACTGAGTTAGGAAGGAGGCCTGTATCCTTTTAGTGACTGGATATATTGATACATCATACAAAGTCTAATTAATAACTTCACCATGCTCAAAGGGATATTCAATGTCTGCTTTTTTTTTTACCCATCTACCAATAGGTGCCCTTCTTTGCGAGGCATTGGAAAACCTCCCTGGTCTTTGTGGTTGAATCTGTGTTTGAAATTCACTGCTCGACTGAAGGACCTTACAGATAATTGTATGTGTGGGGTTCAGAGATGAGGTAGTCATTCAAAAATCATGTTAAACATTATTATTGCACACAGAGTGAGTCCATGGAACTTATTATGTGTCTTGTTAAGCACATTCTTACTCCTGAACTTATTTAGGCTTGCCATAACAAAGGGGTTGAATACTTATTGACTCAAGACATTTCAGCTTTTCATAATTCATTTGTAAAAAATTTGAAAAACATAATTCCACTTTGACATTATGAGGTATTGTGTGTAGGCCAGTGACAAAAATTCATTTTAAATTCAGGCTTTAACACAACACAATGTTGAAAAATGCAAGGGGTTTGAATACTTTCTGAAGGCACTGTAGCGTTTTGGAATGAATCTCTTCAAATAAGACTGTCAGATAGATTGGAATAGTATAAGAGATTGTGTGTGTCCTCTATTTATTATATTTCTATCTTCAACATGCAGTTCCAGATACAGCCCTGCCATTTGTTGAAGGCAGCCAATCCAATAGTTTCCAAAAAGTAGTCACTTCCTGAGAAATGTAATCAAATATTTTTTTTAAGTAGTTGCTTTCTCAAATCTGTATTCAAACTGTTTACAAAAGTAGTTACCTTCTGAGATCTGTATTCAAATAGTTGTAGTCACCTCGAAAGTAACTATTTGATCCCCCAGAAAAATAGTTACTTTCCACAAAGCATAGTTAAAACTATAGTTATCATTATTATTATAGTTATTTGACTCTTAGAGCAACATATATCCATAATTTTTTTGTAAAAAATGCAGCAATATTCAAACCATGTCTCTGATTTTTAAGCAATCAAGACATCTTTCTTTTATATATTTTTTATTAATTTGGAAAATGTTCTATAAATCTCTTTCACTTTGAAAATGTTGTGTAGGTTGTGTAGATCTGTAGGAAAAAAATATAATTTAATCCCTTTTTAGATTTAATTTTAAGGCAGAAAAATTTGAAGACAAGTGCAAGGGGGTGGATAGACTTTCACTAGGCACTGTATATATGCAGTACATGGACGCAATGACAACATTCTCAATGATCTTCCCCCTCTTTCTGTCTCTCTTCCACCTTTTCCTCAATCACCCCACCCTCCCTCCACCCCATCGTCCCCGCCCCTGACAAGAATGTGTCTCTCCACACCCGTGACACAATCCTCTGTTTGAAGTCAGACGAACACAACCCGTCCAGCAATCTCCCCATCTCTCTCTGTTCCCTTCTATCCCCTCCTCCGTCCGTCTGTCTGTCAGCCGTGCTCATCCCCACCCCCTGCAGCTGTGATAGGGGCACAGGCGCTGTCATTGTGCTCCTCTTCCTCACCCTGCCACCTGCACAGGACATGGGCCCCGACCAGGCCGCTTTCATCCCCCTCATCAGCGCAGGCCCCTCCGCCCCAGGCCTGTCACTGTGGAATGGCTGACACATAAGCCAGAGGCGAGAGGGCCACAGAAAAGGGGCTGCTGTTGTCACCTCTCCATCTCGGTTTGTTTCCAGGTCAAGAGGAGCTAAAATATGCAGGATTTGTCCACAGCGAAGCTACAGATTCTATCATAGGTCGCTATATTTGTAAATTATTTTGAATACAACAGGAGGCAGAGACCTGGGAGTGTGTGGGTATTGCCAGGATGCATGATGGGGATTTTCCTGATTTATTTAGCCTTGTAGCCCAAAGTTAATTATTTAAAGACCCAGCTAACAATTCTAGGGAGAGAGAATGTTTTTGTAATCTTACCCGTAATGTTGATGTTTGAGTGTCCAGTTTTCCATCAGTTATGGGAACATTCTATGTATGTTTGCAAAAATCTCCTGAGAAACTATTTAGCATGTTTTGGCATTAGAGTTAGGAGAACAGAATTTACCCAGAATGTGGTTAAACAGAATTTACCCAGAATGTGGTTACCATGTTCTAAGAATATCCTATTGTTCTAGACACTTTCATGGGACGTTGCACGAACATTAATGTGTCCAGTTTTCTGAGGTTTAGGAGAATATTCCATCAACGTCACACCCAACATTTGGACACAGAGTACAGAGGCCTAAAGCACTTGATGTGTGGATTAGTTTCCTCCTAATCTGCATGTTGTCTCTTCTGTCTTTTCTCTTATGCTGTGTGTGTGTGTGTGTGTGTGTGTGTGTGTGTGTGTGTGTGTGTGTGTGTGTGTGTGTGTGTGTAATAAAATGGGGACAGGGAGGATGGTGTCTGTTGGAGTGATTTATGAGCATGCGCTGTGAAGTGTCTTCAGTGCATAATATTGTTCTCTGACAGTGACTGGTCCCTCGGTAGGGTGTGTGTGTGTGTGTGTGTGTGTGTGTGTGTGTGTGTGTGTGTGTGTGTGTGTGTGTGCGTGCGTGCGTGCGTGCGTGAAAGAGAGAGAGGGAGAGAGAGAATGAGATTAGGAGAAAGGGGCTGCAGGTGAGCTCAACGTAATCAATCAGCAGCACGCCACGTTACTCTTTCCCTCTGGATTCCCCATTTCACAGGTACCTGGCTTTTTCTTTCGGATTCTTCCAAAACTATTAATCAATTCTGAAAAATAACTTACTTGCAATAGACTAAGTTACATAACAACCACATGGTGCCCCTTACCCACACACACACACATATGCACACACACACACACACACACACATGCACACACCAGTGTTTCTCAGCTTTCACTGTTCGCCACATCAGGATACAGTTCTGTTCGTGGATTCCGGTTTTAAACAGAATTTTGCTCGGCTTTGGCCAACAACTCAACCGCAGCCCTGGTGCGACCGGTTATCACATCCACTATAGGGTGAAGCTAAAGCAAGACAGGGACAGAACTCAAAAGAACATCTCTAACGAATCTTTTCCTTCTACCACCCACATATCAACCAACCACATACAGTAAATCACACTGAGCTATTACAAGAAAACAGTATGGCATGCATTTGTGTAAGACAATCAAATGATTACCACTATTGGAGTTGACGCCAGATGTAAGGAATTGGTGATAATATGAAGTGCTAATGCAACATACTGTACAATACTTTCTCTCTGTTGTGATATAAAAATAACAGTGTATTTGCCAAACATACAGCAGTTCAGAAATAAGTATACATATGATACTCAACCTGCTGTAGAATGCAATAACATCTGACATACTCGTAACCAAGTTGCGATGTGATGGTGTCATTAGATTGTAAGAAGCATTACATTACCTCAGCCGTTTTGTTTGACATAGCAAACAAGTGAGGGAAACTATGTCTACTATAGTCTGTCTGCAGTAGTTTGATGGTGTGAGAATGAGAGGCTGAGGGGGTCTCCCAGCCCTGCAGCTCCAAATCTCCACTGAAGCACAAACAAAAATGCCATTGTGGGGCCTTGTAGCACCACCGAACATCAGTGCTAACAGACATTGTCTTTGCCTTCCTCCAATCTGTATTTTCAGAATGATTATTGTATGGCACATACAATATGTTAATGTTATCATGGCGACCAGAATGGGTTTTGTTATTATGGCACAGGAAATGAACTAGGGCAACCTCTCATGACCCTAAAGGGAAAGCAGTGACCTCAGACTGACCTGTGTCTCATCTCCTGTTTGTCCGACTCTCTGATTGGGAAGAATTAAGCAGGTCTCCACCCTCCTCCAGAAGCTTGGATCATTCTGCTTAGGCCTGGTCTGCACACTATAATACATAATTGTTGGAAATTCATGCAATTTCCCAGAGGAGTGTGGAGAGAGAAGGGAAATGTAATCAATGATGTCATGCAGTATGTGATATCTTTGAATGTAATGGAGAATTCAATCCAACATTGCCCTCTTGCTTATTCATTGATTGACAGGTGATCCACTATTTAATATCTTCATCACATAACAAATTATATTCTTGGTGATGAGGAATTTAACAAATACATCAGCAAACCACATCTACATAGATACTATAGATGACATATGGATTGTGCACATCATATTTGTTTTCATATTGCAATAAAAAAAAGTCAGGATCAAACTTTGTACTCTCACTTTCCGAAGTCAAAAGCTGAATGAATGACTCAGGTCACCACCAGAGATGGGAAAATATATTGAGAGCAAGATTGCCCTCGGCTGGTGGAAGTAGGTTGCTGCCATTTGGATTTCACACTGATGTCAGGCAATGTTTCAACACATTTGATTTCAAAAAATTATATATTCTTTCATGTTTTTCAGATTTATTTCAAATTTGGTTCATTTTTCCCCATTTCATTTACAACTGGTACAGGTTCACATACATTATCACCCAATGTCTTTGATTGCCCCATACTCTTCCCCACACACATGGCCTAATCTCATGCATTCTCTAATCTATCAAAGAAAACATACCATTACAAAACAAGAAATCATACAAATATTAGAAATATTACAGAGGGACAATTAGAAACTTTACATGAAGATGCTAACCCTTTGAATTGGGGTCCACACTGTGTCAGAGCTTCAACATTGTTCAAATACACAAATGTAATGGCCAGTGGGAAGTAGCAATTGTGGTTCGTAAGTGCAAAAAATATGACAAAGACATTTAGAGATTGTTTGACTCACAAGGACCACCTTATTTCAGGGGCACCGGCATTGATGACTACTTCCCCCTTTAGAGGAGCGCACAGGTTGGAAGGGCTCAAGGGAGTATAGACATGGGACAGATGAGACATGTATGAGACAACCCTTACAGAGTAACTTGACTATCCATAGGAAAACAATTATTGTTAATCTCCAACAATCATTCAAAAGGGTGAAAACTAAACAATACAAAAGAGGATTCCAAATTTAAACATGAAAATGCTGCATTTACTCTGAGCAACAACACTCTTCCACGCAATTTAAATCACAATAGACTCTCCCACGTAAGGTGTGATGCAAGCATTCACTGTGGTGTTAAGCATAATGCCGTCATTTTTGTAGCGAGGCACAAAGGCACAAGTGTTTGTATGCACCTACAGGTTACATTACATTTACATGAGTGTGTACTTCGTGTCTGGGTCTCAGAGGATGGACAATGAGCTTGCGGGTGTAAGTGTGCAAATGTCGATGTTCCTTATTATAAATGAGTGCAGGAGCGGTTCAACAGATGTGTAACACGTGTGTGTGTACTGTACACTAATGTGTGTATTGTGGTGTTTACAGGGTGTCCAGCAGACTGTCGATGCGGGTCACCAGCTCCAGTCTCTTGCTAGTTAGGGTCTTCTCGTTGTCGATGTAGGCCTCCTTCTTCACCTTGCCTGCCACCAGGCGCTCAGCCTCCTGACAGGAGCGACCCACCAGGTCCTTCACCTGGCCATCCAGCTTCTGCACCTCACCCACCTGACGACACACACAGCGGAATCTAAGGCTCAGCACAGTGTATACACACAGGTAGGTACAAATACTGTACACACACCAAATACTGTACATACAATTGAATACACACACACCTTATCTGCAAGGTCGGAGCCCTCTGCTTTAAGGCGGGCCTGCAGGGAGCTGATGTCGTTGGTGAGGGTACGGTGGTCAGCCTCCAGGGTCTTGCGACCGCTGTTCAGGGCCCCCGTGTCTCGGGATTGCTTATAGCGATTCACCACCTCGTCCATGTGGCGGTACAGCCCTAAACGCTTGTTGACCAGGGTCAGGACCTGCTCTGTGATGGAGGCCACCTTCATACGAACCTCTGCAGCAGGGTCCTGAAAAAAAGATGGAGAGAGAGAGAGAGAAGGGGAGAGAGTCAGCAAGTGCACACAGGAAAAAGGAGATGAACTTAGAAGGGAGTAATGACAGGAGAGTTAAAGTGCTCCCAATAATAATAATTATAATAATAAGAGGAGCAGAGTATGTTGAGGATGGTGTACCTTAGTGATGGAGAAGTCCAGGCGCACATAGATGATGACTGTGAAGAAGAGGATGTAGAAGGCCCCCACCACCAATAGAGGCTCCTGCAGCATCAGGATCTTATTGAAGGTATAATGCACCTGGCGGACGAGAGAGAGAGCCACTGAGGAACTTGCACCATCAATGAGGGACCTAGTCTTCCATTGCATCTAAAGCATTTCTATGCAAGGGTTTCAGATGTAAAGCATGCAGCTGTTGGGCCCTAGTGGTGGTGTATCTCTGGAGCGATTGCTTATAACAATCCTGTCATAGTAATGGCACACTGGTTTTAGAGATACATTGAACCCAAAAACATAAACTGCCTTCCTTTCTACCCTGAACTTTCCCCCTAAAGTCTCAAATTCCCTCTTCCACTAGGGCCCAGCAGCTCACCACTATGTCCTGGATGTGCTGCTCCACCAGGTTGTTCTTAGAGGCCACCAGCACGGGACGGCCAAAGGTGTCCAGGTAGGTGTAGTGCAGCTGGTCTGGAATACGGTCAATGGGGTAGGGGGTTTCCACATGGATGTTCCTGAGAGGAAGCGATGAGGATCATTAGAATGAAACAGGAGATTTCCACAGACACTAAAGGAGTGTGTGCACATACACATCATGCATGCTCACCTGGCGCCTTCTGGCAGTATGAGTTTAACAGTGAGGGAGTCGATGACTTGGTCATCATATACATGGTCAACCAGCCTCATCTTCAGAGCGTACTGATCACCTGAGAACCAATGGGATGCATTCAAGCAATAGCATATTCTTTTTTAGCTTTCAGGCCATTTCTCTTTAAAGAGTTATGGTTATTAATAGTTATGGTAATCTAGTCAACGCAACTCACCCAGAGTGTAGAGGTACTCGTAGCTGGGCAAATTGTAGCCGATAATGTAGTGGGTCTTCCAGCCACCAAACAGGGGGAAACGGGGCCTAACCTCCACCTCCACAGATTCTTCCAGAATCTGGAGGTGGGAGGTGGATATGTTGCCGATCTCATCCCGGTAGTACACATCCTGAGCTGAGGCAGGAAGGATGGTCTTCGGGAGAATTAAGAGATGCAGTTATTATACAGTCTTAAGAAGTCCTTCTGCGAGCATGATTTGAAACTGCACCAATATCCATGGCAATAAAGGAGTCTTTAAAATCAACACACCTTAAAGGATTTGACTGATGAGATGCCACTGTCAGACTGGCGCTGGTAGTCATAACGGGAGAAAGGCCCTTTCAGGAATGCCCCTGTGTGCCTCATGTCAATGGTCTCTTCCACAGCAATGTTTCCCCAATGAGAGACTTCGATGATGCGGGTGATGCTGCTAATGGTGAGGAAGGGTGTGTTGTTCTCATAATGGACCTTCATGGCATCCTAAAAAGAACAAAAAAAATACATTTCTCCTTTTGCTTCTCTTCCAAATATGAATCCACTAAGCCAATGTTTGCTATTCAGCTGGCCCAAAAGTGTTTAAACCATTGAAGGACGTGGCCTAGGGTGGTCTAGCTGTCTAAGCCGCAGCCTCTGGCACACGTCTACACATGTGTACGGTTCAAATCCAGCCTTCTGCCCTTTGATACAATGTCCATCTTTCCCCACTGTCATCCTCTCTATCAATCTATTCAATAAAGTCTGAAAATATACATAAAAATATATATTAAATGAATCCTAAATCCAGTCAGGGCCCTCCGAGACACTTTACCTCGCTGAATGGGGCGACATCACGGAAGGGGCCATACTCAATAGCTTCATCGCTCTTGCTGGGGTTGCCCAGCTTGGTGTAGCTCTCCACAGTCTTAGAGGCGAGGCGGACGCGGGTGGTCTGGCTGCGGGTGGGGTAGGGGGAGTACAGGTAGTGGTTACCCTGGAACACCACCAGCTGACGCTCAGCCTGGGTGATGTGGGTGGGGTAGGGCCTCAGGATGTGGCTCAGGACAATCTCCACCTTCACCCGCAGCTTAGCGCCCACACCCAGACCGGAGGGTAACTGCACCTTGTAAAACTCCCCACTGTAGAGAGGATAGCAGATAGGAGAGGGGTCAGGTCACCAGCACCAACATATATGGTTCTAAAAACAAGAAGGGGACAAACTAAAACAGTGAGAGAAACTCCACTGGAAAAAAAGGGGTGAAGTTTAACATGGTGAAATTGTGCATATCTACAAACTTTACAGTCTAATGACATACAATGGACAATGCAATGTAACCTTAGTGAACAGGGATGCACAATATATTAGACTTCTCACCTTTGACCTTGGATCGTTGTCTGCTTGAGCTCAAGCATGACATCCTCCTCTTCATCACCCTTCACCTGGCAAAGACACACATTTACATGTCTGTCCATTCTGCTGCAATTCAACTACAACTGGACATGAGGCTTATTCATTTACAGGCAGGAATGAGTTTGAGTATGCAGCGGTAGCGGTGTGAATGTAGAGTGAGTATTCATTCCCCACTGGTATGGGTGGAGTATAAACAATCACTGATAGTAGGAGAAAGCCAAGAGGGAAGCATTTAGTCTAACTAACAACTATCTGACATAAATTAAGGTCCTAGGCAATTCAAAAATATTGCACACAAAAGGGGGCTGTTCAGATTAGACACGGAAGTAGCTACCCTCTAAGCGCATACGTGTCATTTCGCCACTGACAGAACGAGTTGTGTTGCGGAAGTGCACCCGCTAGCCCATTCAAACAGTTCCACGCCACCTTCATATAATGCCCTTCTAAAAATGTTTTTGCAACATCACTTCCACAGTTAGGTAGATCGGCCATTTAGCAAAAGTAGACATTTACTAGCGAGCAAGTACTGTAGCTTCCTTGCCTTGACTGGGCGCTTCGGGACAAAGATGTGCATGTTAGCTAACTAGCTAAAGTTAGCCGGCTAGCTAATGTTAGTTAGCCAACTAGCTACCTGGCAAAATATGGTTTACAGCAAATTCATTCCGAAATCACTTACCGATGCTCCGACATACGCGAGGTGGGGGGCCAGGTCGGGCTCTACTGCCAAGATAAAGTGATGTACCGCCGAGTCTCCCTGGTTTGACAGAAGAATCTCTGCTGTTATCTTAGCAAGGTGCGTGCTCAGATCCACCGTTCGTTTCACCTCCTCGTTCACCAGCCCATCGGCAGCCACTCGATAACACAGTCCAGTGATAAGAAGAAGACAAGTGGGGGCGGCGTAGAAGGGGATGTTTCGCGCCATGGTTATAAAATTAAACATGAGATAATTTGCTTAATTATTGAGTTGAAGCTAGAGAGAAAGAAAGGCCGCGCACCACTGTAGGACCAAAGCTGCAGCCGTAAGGATGACGTTTCATTCATTCCTCACGTACTGACGTCATGGCGTAAACTGGTCCAAAGATGCTGTTCGGAACAGCTGTAGGTACATTGTGTTTTTCTGGCCCAGTAATAAAGGTCCTTGGCAATTCCAAATCTTGCACACAAAAGGAGCTGTTCAGATCAGAAACAGGAAGTAGCTCTCCTCTCAGCGCATACGTGTAATTTCGCCACTGACAGAAGGTGTTGGGTTGTGGAAGTGGTGGAAAAAGTACTCAATTGTCATACTTGAGTACTCAATTGTCATACTTGCGTAAATTGTCATACTTGCGTAAAAGATACCTTCATAGAAAATGACTCAAGTAAAAGTGAAAGTCACCCAGTAAAATACCACTTGAGTAAAAGTATTTATTTTAAATATACTTAAGTATCAAAAGTAAATGTAATTACTAAAATATACTTAAATATCAAAAGTAAAATGATAAATAATTTCAAATTCCTTATATTAAGCAAACCAGACATAATTTACAACTGAAACATTTGTGTTTAGTGAGTCAACCAGATCAGAGGCAGTAAGGATGACCATGGATGTTCTCTTGATAAGTGCGTGAATTTGACAATTTTCCTGTCCTGCTAAGCATTCAAAATGTAACGAGTACTTTTGGGTGTCAGGGAAAATGTATGGAGTAAAAAGTACATTATTTTCTTTAGGAATGTAGTGGAGTAAAAGTAAAAGTTGTGAAAAATAGAAATAGTAAAGTAAAGTACAGATACGCAAAAAAACGACTTAAGTAGTACTTTAAAGTATTTTTACTGATCTGGACCATATAGTGCAAATCAATTGTAAAATAAAAAGGTGCGCCCCAGGTCTGGCCCACATACTGCACAAAGGTACAGCTCAGTTCCCGGCTAGGCTGCCGGTCTAAAGGTGGGCCAGATGCAGGCTGCCACACAGACCTTATATGGGGCTACATTAAACCAGCTACTCCCCAAATTAAATTTAAATACTCTTCTATTAAATGCTGTACTTAAATGAAAGAGAAGAGCAGTTGCAGATAAAGTCAAACAAAAATGGCTTCCCGAGTGCCGCAGCGGTCTAAGGCACTGCATCGCAGTGCTTGAGGTGTCACTAAATCAAATCCAATTTTATTTGTCACATGCGCCGAATACAACAGGTGTAGACCTTACCGTGAAATGCTTACTTACAAGCCCTTAACCAACAATGCAGTTCAAGAAATAGAGTTAAGAAAATATTTACTAAATAAACTAAAGTAAAAAATTAAATAAAAAGTAACACAATAAAATAACTATAATGAGGCTATATACAGGGGGTACTGGGACCAAGTCAATGTGCGGGGGTACAGGTTAGTCGAGGTAATTTGTACATGTAGGTAGGGGTAAAGTGACTATGCTTAGATAATAAACAGTGAGTAGCAGCAGTGTGGGGGGGGGGTCAATGTAAATAGTCCAGGTGGACATTTGATTAATTGTTCAGCAGTCTTATGGCTTGGGGGTAGAAGCTGTTAAGGAACCTTTTGGACCTAGACTTGGTGCTCCATTACCGCTTGCCGTGCGGTAGCAGAGAGAATAGTCTATGACATGGGTGGCTGGAGTCTTTGACAATTTTCGGCCCTCCTTTTCCGGTAGTCCATGATAATCTCCTTTGTCTTGCTCACATTGAGGGAGAGGTTGTTGTCCTTGTACCAAACTGCCAGGTCTCTGACCTCCTCCCTATAGACTGTCTCATCGTTGTCTGTGATCAGGCCTACCACCGTTGTGTCGTCAGCAAACTTAATGATGGTATTGGAGTCGTGCTTGGCCTCGCAGTCGTGGGTGAACAGGGAGTACAGGAGGAGACTAAGCACGCACCCCTGAGGGGCCCCCGTGTTGAGGATCAGCGTGGCAGATGTGTTGTTGCCTACCCTTACCAACTGGGGGCGGCCCGTCAGGAAGTCCAGGATCCAGTTGCAGAGGGGAGTGTTTAGTCCCAGGGTCCTTAGCTTAGTGATGAGCTTTGTGGGCACTATGGTGTTGAACGCTGAACTGTAGTCAATGAACAGCATTCTCACATAGGTGTTCCTTTTGTCCAGGTGGGAAAGGGCAGTGTGGAGCGTGATTGAGATTGTGTCATCTGTGGATCTGTTGGGGTGGTATGTGAATTGGAGTGGGTCTAGGGTTTTCGGGATGATGGTGTTGATGTGAGCCATGACCAGCCATTCAAAGCACTTTATGGCTACCGACGTGAGTGCTACGGGGCGGTAGTCATTTCAGGAGGTTACCTTCGCTTTCTTGGGTGGAGGGACTATGGTGGTCTGCTTGAAACATGTAGGTATTACAGACTCGGTCAGGGAAAGGTTGAAAATGTCAGTGTTGACACTTGCCAGTTGGTCCGCACATGCTCTGAATACACATCCTGGTAATTCGTCTGGCCCCGTGCCTTGTGAATGTTGGCCTGTTTGAAGGTCTTGCTCACATCGGCTATGGAGAGCGTGATCACACTGTCGACCGGAACAGCTGGTGCTCTCATGCATGCTTCAGTGTTGCTGTTCAGTGTTGCTTGTTACAGACCTGGGTTCGATCCCAGGCTGTGTCACAAAAGGCAGTGGCCAATGTCCCATTGGCTCATCGCACTCTAGTGACTCCTTGTGGCAGGCCGGGCGCCTGCAGGCTGACTTCAGTCGTCAGTTGAACTGTGTTTCCTCCAACACATTGGTGTAGCTGGCTTCCGGGTTAAGCAGGCGGGTGTCAAGAAGCGCGGTTTGGCGGGTCATGTTTCGTAGGACGCATGACTCGACCTTCGCCTCTCCCGAGCCCGTTAGGGAGTTGCAGCGATGAGACAAGATTGTAATTGGATCGCAATTGGATATCACGAAATTGGGGAGAAAAAGGGGGGTAAAATTAACTTTAAAAAAATAAGAATTCATCAAAAAATTAATCTGGTTTATTACAAGTCGCAACAGGAAACAAGAAGCATAGAAAAACATACAGCTTCTTACATGAAGCACAAAAAATATATAGTATAGGTACTCCAATGCATTGAATTGGTGCCACAAATGACAGCGGCCAGGTAAACAAAACCAAAAAATGGACTGCTGTCATACCTTGTCCATATACTGCTTACAGGGTAAGGATAACTGGTCATACGAAAATGGGTCACCTTTTAGCCAGGTACATTTCTATGGCAACGAATCCTTCAGAACTAACCCGCTCCGGAGCAGGCTAACTCGGGGCTAACTCCATTTATCCTGAATGAAGTGTCTGCCACGAGTACCAATGCAATCAGATACCCTCCCTCTCACAAAGATTGTGGCATCATCACCTTCATTTGAGGAAGACGACTGATTAAGTATTAATAAATAAATAAAAATGGTGTACCATTTTTTAAATGTTAAAATACCTAACACATTTAGTTATGACAGATTTACCTTTTAGGTCTGTGTGTAGCTAGCTACAACTAACTTTAGTTGAAAATGACCAGAATAGAGATGGAATATCACTCAAGCTTCATTGACTCATGTTTAAATAGGCCATAGGGTTTTAATTTGCCTGGCTACCCAGACTCCTTGCCAAACGCTACACCACACCCATGGACGTTAGTTTCTTCTCCGCAATGTAAAGTATGTATACAAGTAAAGTATGTAGCAAACGACAGAGCCGCGGAAGAATTTAGTGTGAGTCGTTATGCTACATTTTCATAGAGGTGAATAACAAAAAATACTACTGAAGAAAGTCAATCCATAAGTTAGCTGACTTTCTAGCCTAGGCCTAGACACATGGGCCGGCCGGTTTCCCGGACCCAAATTCAGCCTATCTATGACTCTTAGAATAAAACACTTTCAGTGAAGCTTCCATTGAGAATAGTGTTGGAGTAGACTTTGAACCATGATGGTATATAAATTAGAGTAGCAGCCAAGCAGATCTCTTGTTCCATAAAGTTCCAGACCAATGAATACAGGGAGTGACAGGGAAAAGCGACATTATTCCCCCTCTCTTGAGAGGCGGACCATGCATAAACCCCACTATGAACAGATGCTCACTTCCAACAAAAGCCCAAGAGACTGCAGGATGATCCCATTTCTGACAACGATTGAGGGGACAGAGTCAGCGCAGTGCTAGAACCAGGCAGGCAGTGGCATAAAGATCCAGACCTCTTGGCAGATGACTTCAGTACACAGCACCCTGGGCTACACATGGTCAAATTCTAATTTTAATAACTTGCATAATGCCTATAGCTAGCTGTCTGAACAAATGTTGTTGTTGATGAAAAGAAAGGTCAGAGCTATCCAAGATCCTTGGGACGTCCCTACCCCTAAACCCTAACATTACCCTAACCATTTTACATTTCAACTTCAATGGGGTAGGGACGTCCCAAGGATCCCTGATTGCACGGACCTGAAAAGAAACCATACAGTACAAAGAGGGCAGGGTTTAGGGCGTGTCTTATCCAACATCTGTGATGACGTCAAAGATCGCTGACACAGAGGTTGTTTTGGAGGAAGTGACAAGAGATTGAAAAATAAAGAATTAGGCCCTCTTCAAGTAAACAAGCAGGGATTCATTTCGCTTAATAATTTATCTTACTTTGGAAACACAGGTGGCCACCTATTAGTATTAAAAGTATATTGCATAGAATTAAAGAGACGTGCGTTCTGACTGCAGCTAACCACCACTGGTGGCACCAGACAGTTTTCCGTCCGATCTCGGCCTATCCAGCTAGCCTAGGTTGGGGGGCAGACAGACAAAATTGAATTCATCTGTTTTTTATCCAGCAGGACGAAAGGCCCATTTTGACATTCTTTAATATACCATCCCTGGGTTTGGGTTGATCAAGGTAAGATTTGTAACCGGTATTCTTTTTGTGCACAAATATTTGATAAAATGTATTTTTAAAATGTTTACCAATTAGCCTGCTAAGAGACGCTAAGTACTGAGCTAGCTAACGGGTCGATTGTCCCCGCAGTGGGTGTTGGGCACTAGCCACTGACTGTGCACTGTCTAAAGTCAGCTATATAACGAATGTTAGCTTGTTTCTCTACTCTCTGTGTCACTCAAAATCCATAGTCCTGTCCCAATTAATTGTGCAATTACAGTTAGTTAGCCAGTAAGCTAACGTTACATGTCAAATGGCGTTGCTAGCTTGTTGGCTAATGTCTGCGTTAACAGTATGCGTCCAGAGCCATACTAGTTAGTATTTATTTTCTAAATTCATGGCTCTGTAAATATATAGATAGCTAGCTAACTTACTAGCTAGACCCATCAGGGGTGAAGTTAAGTGACTAGACTTACTCAACTCGGGTTGGCTGAGAACGTCACGAAAATGATGCGCGCGCATCGATGTGGCCGGAAAGTGTGTTATGATTCTGATAACTGTCAGATAGCTAGCAACAATGACAAGAAGCTGGCTCATTGGATCTTGTTATTGATACCATGTCTTGTTTTGAGGTGTTTGACTGTGGCTAGCTAGTTAACAAACAACTGTACATTTGAGACAACAAACGGGGCAGCAGGTAGCTTAGTGGCTAAGAGCGTTGTGCCAGTAACCGAAAGGCACTTAACCCTAATTGCTCCTGTAAATCGAGCGTCTGCTAAATGACAAAAACATTAAAAAAAAAAAAAAAAAAAAAGTGCCCATTGTGCAAATGTATTTATGTTTTCAATAAACATTCAGAGAGAAAATATAGTTTACATGTTGTCATCAAGCTAAGCCAACCCTGTCTGTTTTTCCTGATATTTGTGCACATGTCGGTTTTGTTTCGTAAACTACCAACCCCTCTATAGAGATCCTATTAAATTAGAGTATTCTAATTCTATGATGCCAGCTACAGTTGAAGTCGGAAGTTTACATACACCTTAGCCAAATACATTTAAACTCAGTTTTTCACAATTTCTGACCTTTAATCATAGTAAAAATGCCCTTTCTTAGGTCAGTTAGGATCACCACTTTATTTTAAGAATGTGAAATGTCAGAATAATAGTAGAGAGAATGATTTATTTCAGCTTTTATTTATTTTATCACATTCCCAGTGGGTCAGAAGTTTATATACACTCAATTAGTATTTGGTAGCATTGCCTTTAAATTGCTTAACTTGGGTCAAAGGTTTCGGGTAGCCTTCCACAAGCTTCCCACAATAAGTTGGGTGAATTTTGACCCATTCCTCCTGACAGAGCTGGTGTAACTGAGTCAGGTTTGTAGGCCTCCTTGCTCGCACACGCTTTTTCAGTTCTGCCCACAAATTTTCTATAGGATTGAGGTCAGGGCTTTGTGATGGCCACTCCAGTACCTTGACTTTGTTGTCCTTAAGCCATTTTGCCACAACTTTGGAAGTATGCTTGGGGTCATTGTTCATTTTGAAGACCCATTTGCAACCAAGCTTTAACTTCCTGACTGATATCTTGAGATTTTGCTTCAATATATCCACATAATTTTCCTTCCTCATGATGCCATCTATTTTGTGAAGTGCACCAGTCCCTCCTGCAGCAAAGCACCCCCACAGCATGATGCTGCCACCCCCGTGCTTCACGGTTGGGATGGTGTTCTTCGGCTTGCAAGCCACCCCCATTTTCCTCCAAACATAACAATGGTCATTATGGCCAAACAGTTCTATTTTTGTTTCATCAGACCAGAGGACATTTCTCCAAAAAGTACGATCTTTGTCCCCATGTGCAGTTGCAAACCGTAGTCTGGCTTTTTTATGGCGGTTTTGGAGCAGTGGCTTCTTCCTTGCTGAGCAGCCTTTCAGGTTATGTCGATATAGGACTCGTTTTACTGTGGATATAGATACTTTTGTACCTGTTTCCTCCAGCATCTTCACAAGGTCGTTTGCTGTTGTTCTGGGATTGATTTGCACTTTTCGCACCAAAGTATGTTAATCTCTAGGAGACAGAATGCGTCTCCTTCCTGAGCGGTATGACGGCTGCGTGGTCCCATGGTGTTTATACTTGCGTACTATTGTTTGTACAGATGAACGTGGTACCTTCAGGCGTCTGGAAATTGCTCCCAAGGATGAACCAGATTTGTAGAGGTCTACAATTATTTTTCTGAGATCTTGGCTGATTTCTTTTGATTTTCCCATGATGTCAAGCAAAGAGGCACTGAGTTTGAAGCTAGGCCTTGAAATACATCCACAGGTACACCTCCAATTGACTCAAATGATGTCAATTAGCCTATCAGAAGCTTCTAAAGCCATGACATCATTTTCTGGAATTTTCCAAGGTGTTTAAAGGCACAGTCAACTTAGTGTATGTAAACTTCTGACCCACTGGAATTGTGATACAGTGAATTATAAGTGAAATAATCTGTCTGTAAACAATTGTTGGAAAAATTGTACAAAGTAGATGTCCTAACCGACTTGCCAAAACTATAGTTTGTTAACAAGAAATTTGTGGAGTGGTTGAAAAACGAGTTTTAACGACTCCAACCTAAGTGTATGTAAACTTCCGACTTCAACTGTATGTAGTATACTAGCAAACATTAGCATTAGCAAACAAGCAGACAGTTTATCCAGAGTTTAGCTAGAGCTGTCATGCTAGGCAATTTAGCTAACCTGGTTGATAAAATAGCTAACGTTAGTGTTGTATGATGTGCTCATCTGTAATCATTAGCATTAGCTAGCTAGCCTAGTACTATGTTAGCAACTGGTAACATTAGCTAACCTAGCTAGCCAACTAGGGGTGTAGTCATTAGTCGAATTCCGTTGCAAAATGTTTCATCTGTTGCAATTGCAAAACTTTTGCAACAGAAACCGTTTAGCGTTTATTCTAGGAAGCAAATGGAACAAAAACGGGGAGGGACCTACCTGAATTTGTCCAATATAAATGATTGTTTTTGTTGCAAAACGTTTTCCATTTGAAGTAAACTGTTTCCATTTTGCAACAGACCAAATGTTTTGCTACGGAATCCGACTAATGAATACACCCCAAAATAGTCAAAACTGGCTCCTTGGGACGTCACCCCATTAAAGTTGACATTTAAAATGGTTTAGGTAAGGGTTATGGGTAGGGGTTAAGGTCAGGGTTTAGGAAAGGGACGTCCCAAGGATCTGGATAGGACTAACCAATAAATCATTATTGGTGTTGTTTTCTAGATGAGAACCATGTGACCCAACTCTCACGAATGTCATGGGTTGCAGCCAGCCAGACCACAGTCAGAGAACTGCCCTATTAATGTTAGAAATGAAAAAAGCTATATAATACTTCATTTAATTGTTCAGACTGAGGTTAGGCCTCTTTTGCCACCATGCATCCATCTTCCACCCTCATAATCGAGTGGTCTAATGGATCACTTATGTAGGTCTACATCCCAGGTCAGGGTTCTTGGATGCAAGGTCTTGTGGTGTGATTTACTGACAAATTGAGAAACTAGTTCAGTTTAACTTTGCTGTACTATATTACACCAAATAACCTTATTATACCGATTTACTCTGTCTTAATACTGTGCTCAGGAAAATATTCACATTAGAATGTAATTGTTTTCCATGCTGTAGTATATGTGTTTGTGTGCTCTAAGCAAATGTTGGACTCCGTACTCAAAGCTTAGCCTACTGCAAACTGCATGGTCCAGTGTTGGCTCCCTTTGCCTTCAATGATTGAAATGAGAGAGCAGAGGTAGTGGACGTTGACCGTCTTTTAAAGATGCAACCTTTGGCTACTGTTTAGGCTAGTATAGGACACTGAGTAACTAACTGCTTGTGCAAGAACTGCAGCAATGAGAATGCATTTAAGAGCCTGGCTTGTTTTGAAATGTAGCCTATGTCATCATGTTTCTGGCCCCCCCTGATAGCTTATTTCCTTATGCCATGATCTTTATCAACCAGTCAGTCATATGGAATCAATACTATCCTGGTGTTTTCCATGCTTGTCTGCATATTTTTTGGAACAAACACCATTTTACTGTGAAACCAATAATGGAACTGATACTGTATGTCATTACTTTAACGATAAGAATAAAGTGGTGAGAAGTATTTTCGCAATTCATTGTAATCATTGCTATTTTCTCAAGTTTTCTTGAATAAAGTCAGATTTAAAAAGGTTAAGGGTACAAGACTGTATACATAGCTGGCTGTGTTGGCAAAATCACTACATATCCCATCGAGCAAAGCAGGGAGAGGCTGCCCGTTGTCACAGTTCCTACGCCAATGACGCCAGTGGATCTCAAAATCGAACTTGGATCCGCGTTAAGTAGCAATGATATCCTTTGCCACTGTCGCCTTACGACAGATATCTCAAACCAGTCATGACTATTCAACAAGACAATAAAACAATAAATAATTTAAGGTTCTTTCCAGCAATTTTCTTAGTTACATGATTGTATAACTAGCAAAGGAGTTTTGAAGTTGAGGGTGCAGTATTTATAAAGTTAGGCAACATTAGTGATTGATTAGTAATGCCTGACGAGTTCATATAAATTGGTGTCTGTTACGTGAACTGATTAAGATGGTTTTTGCTTCCTGAGAATAAAGTCACGTTTTATGAGCTCCTGTATGCTGCTTCTGTCTAGTCTTAACTTTCCTTATAGTTCATGTTCCCCCCTCTGAACGGCACATTATATTACCGTCAATGCAGCATTCTTAACAGAGAACCCTCATTGTCACTTTGTGTTGCTTGAAATAAAATTAAGTTGAAATGAAGGTTGCTTTGTTTCAATGCTAGGGTAACCATTAAGGGTGAGGCCCCTTGAGAGAGAGAAGCAGTGCTAATGATGGCACTGCATGGCAGCCTTGCTTAGCCTAAATGTTGTGAATTTTTTATTTTGGGGAGATATGGTGATGCTGTTAAGAAAATGTAGGTCAGTGAGAGCAAGAGATACTTTATCAACAAGAATAGTGTATTCCACTCTCTCTCACAGTCTGTGGATCAAGTCACATAACTGGCATTCACATGTTGAAACGTTTCTGGTTTACGTTAAGCCTACATTCCTCTCCCAAACCTGTGTCCTGTGCAATTGAAAATAGAGGAACATGTTGGAGGGGAAGGCAGAGTTTTAAAGACTAGTCTTGTTGTTTGTTGTTGCTTATTTAGGTAAGCAGTCTCCAATGAGGGACAAACTGTACTTGGTTACATTCCCAGAACTATTCCTACTCAGAGCATTTCAACACACACTGTGCCAGATGGCCAATCGCAACTTCTAATGGGCGTGGTTCCACATTTGATTGACAGACGGGCAGTATAACGTGTGACCTTTGGGCCTACTGTTATGTGTGTTTATGTGTATAGCCTACATGTGTTCCTGAATGTCTCCATGTGCGGGCATGCCAGTGTCTGTGTGTGTTGTAATCCCCATGACTGGACCACTAGCTTTGGACCACATGACTACAGTGAGGGTGAGCTGGCAGCTGGTCAAAGTAGTCCATGGCACAAAGGAAGTGTTCCAAGTATTTGCAGTAGTAGCCTATTATAATATTGCCTGCGTCGTAGAGCATAAACAGCATTGCTTTTTAACACTGGGAGGGGTTCTACAGTCAAGACACAGGCAGCATGCTTTATAGGCTGCTTTTATACTGTGTTTATCATGATGGATGATGTTAGCCATGCTACATGGTCAGTCCACCATTCTAATTTAGTGCCCCTTCTATTTCCCCAGCTGTGGCACAATGACATCTAGGAAGAAAGTACTACTTAAAGTCATCATTCTGGGAGACTCTGGGTGAGTGTCCTGTCTACCTTGCACAGCCACTTACACTTCTTCTCTGTTATCATAAAAGGTTACAAAATATATTTGTTTACCAATCACTCTGTCATAACTGTTGCTGACCTGAATCTCTATCTTGTCAGAGTTGGGAAGACCTCGCTGATGAACCAGTATGTGAATAAGAAGTTCAGTAACCAGTACAAAGCCACAATAGGAGCTGATTTCCTGACGAAAGAAGTGATGGTGGATGACAGGCTTGTTACCATGCAGGTACTGGGGAAGGGATACTATCAAGGTACTCATCACAAGTGCTGTGCTGAAGTACAGGTCAATGGGTAGGCCTATATTTTATTGTTCTTCATAAACGTGTATGCCCCTCCCCTGTGCTCTGTCACAGATCTGGGACACAGCGGGGCAGGAGAGGTTCCAGTCTCTGGGCGTGGCGTTCTACCGCGGGGCAGACTGTTGTGTGCTGGTGTTTGACGTGACCGCCCCCAACACCTTCAAGACTCTAGACAGCTGGAGGGACGAGTTCCTCATCCAGGCCAGCCCGCGAGATCCTGAGAACTTCCCCTTTGTGGTGCTAGGCAACAAGATTGACCTGGAGAACAGACAGGTGGATCCAGATGTAGTGTTTGAGACCAGAGCATCTCAGGCAGTAAGTAGCTTGTGTTCCCTTCAGAGAATGACAGCTGCTTTTTGTCTGTATCTGACAGGTGACGACTAAACGAGCACAGGCCTGGTGTCAGAGCAAGAACAACATCCCCTACTTCGAGACCAGCGCTAAGGAGGCCATCAACGTTGAACAGGCTTTCCAGACTATCGCACGCAATGCTCTTAAACAGGTAGGGGGTCAGAAGGGAACTTGTGAGAGCTTAGCTGAATGCCATGTGTGTATTTACAGTATTAATATCTTGATTTCCATGCATGTTGAAGTCACACAAAAAAAGCTTAACACCATCTCGTCTTTTTCTCCCTTTAGGAGACAGAGGTGGAGTTGTACAATGAGTTCCCTGAACCGATAAAGCTGGACAGGAACGAACGGGCCAACCCATCAGCGGAGGCCTGCAGCTGCTGAGGACCTAGCAGACTTACAGGGCCGTAACTGTCGGCCCTGCTACCCTGTCTTGCCTTGTCTAACCCCTATCCCCCACACCCCACTGTGTGCTCCCCTTTGCCCAATATTATCACTGGCCTTCGTAGATGCAAGTTCCGCTCGAAAAATATACTTTACACACACGCTGCACTCACACCTGTGTACATATCACACACTTACTCTCAAGATAAGTCTCCAAGCCCAAAGAACACCCAGATGAATATTATAGCATTTATTAACATGAGATCTGCTTAGTATTTCCCCCTTAACTGTCTCGTGACGCAAACACTTTTTTAGACACCATTGTTTCCATGGCACCACCCAACCTCACACACACGCATACGGAAATAAAATCCCATGACATTTAAAAGGGGGGGTTAGTTCCAGTGGTAAAGGAGGTTGTGAAGGTTCAGAACGAGTAATTTATATAATTGTGTGTGAAAGTGTGTGTTTGGGTCATGCCAATGTACTGCCCAAAGATACATGTGTTAATTGGCTTGGAAGTGAACTAGCAAGTCCAACATACGAGTATGTTGTTCAATGCATTTTTTTGCACTTTGTTGTCATGTAGACGTATTCAAATCCTGTTTGACACCTCATTTTGAAGCCACAATAAAAACCAACATTTTAAGTCGAGGCTGAAGAGGCAGTGTGGATTTTAACTCTGCTCCCCAACTTCAATGATGTCCCCTAACTGCCCTATACATTCAATGTTTCTCAATGTCAAGCAGCAAATTATTTTGTCAACATTCTGCGACCTGACACAAGGGGTAGAGAATCAAAGGGAGGACGTCCTATCTGATACAGCTGGGGAGGGGACAGAGATTTTTCAAGCGTATAAATATGACACATTACTATTATTAGCTATTGCCTCTATATTGTCTTATTTTTACACTGTCAACTGTTGCAAGACTATATGTGCAAACCTTTAAGTCTGTCAATCGTTTAGCGTAGGCAAAAACCATGTCAGTTTCCATGCCTCTGCCGATAGCTCAGGTTGGCAAATTTCTTGTTGACAAGTGCTCGATATTTCTTTTAACTGATCAGATCTTTTACTGTCTGTTCATATATTGTTATTATTACTATGTTTAGAATTTGAATTGCATCATAGATGATGAGAACACAACTTTTTTTTATTTAATATTATTAATTAAATGATAACTTAATCTACATTGTTTGAAAATGTCTTTGGGTTTCAAGGAAATTATAAAAGTTATTGAATAGAGAGTGTGTGTGTGTTTATACAAGTAGAACATGTAACGTATAGGTGACTATCAAGGCTCATACACAGCTGTTCTACTACACTGAACAAAAATATCAACGCAACATGTAAAGTGTTGGTCCGATGTTTCATGAGCTGAAATAAAATATCCCAGAAATTGTCCGTAAGCACAAAAAGCTTATTTCTCTCAATTGGTGTGCACAAATTTGTTTACATCCCTGTTCGTGAGCATTTCTCCTTTGCTAAGATAATCCATCCACCTGACAGGCATTGCATATCCAGAAGCTGATTAAACAGCATGATCATTACACAGGTACACCTTGTGCTGGGAACAATAAAAGGCCACTAACATGTGCAGTTGTCACAACAATACCACAGATGTCTCAAGTTGAGGGAGTGTGCAATTGGCATGCTGACTGCAGGAATGTCCAGAGCTGTTGCCAGAGATTAATTTCTCTACCATAAACTGCCTCAAACTGTAACTCTAAAATCTTTTAAATTGTTGCATGTTGGGTTTATATTTTTGTTCAGCACATAATCTATAGTATACATTGACATTTTTTGTTTTGCATGGGGGCACTCACTCTGTATTTCTATTCTTCAGTCTACTGCTCGTACAGAAATATCAAAATTGGGCACTTGTGAAGGCGAACACTTGCCAGAACCATCAAAATCTGTAAAATGTTTAATAACTTTATCATCTTTAACCAATACCAGACAGATACAAAAATAATCAGAAACCATTTCCTGTCTTACATGTCTATCAACACACAGCAATATCAAGACAAAGCCTACATTTTTTAACCTGTTCCCTTCTCTTTTCAGTCAGTCAATGTTTCTGTCCCACTCAGTTGGTCCTGGGTTTCTTATTGGCTCCCTGCAGCCACTGTTGGAGAGGCCCTGCAACCTTCAGCTGCTTCTCAGGCCCGGTCTCTCCTGTGTGCCCCTCCTTTTTGACTTCCCCAATGTCTGGCTCTTTCCTCTTGGGAGGCGTGCTGCTCTTCAGCCAGCCCATCATCATCTTACTGCTGGCTGAGGGCTTGGGCTCCTGGGGAAGGAAGGGCATATGATGAGGGGTAAGTGGCAGCAGGGAGGAACATGTAGTATGGTATGGAGCCCATTATCAATTTTTCCTCTTCCAAGGATTTCAATCTAGATTTGGGGTAAATATGTGAAGTGTTCGGTCTGGGATAACCTTTCTAATGATCATGAGCTATTCAATGATTGGAACACATCATCAGACAT
The DNA here is from genome assembly GCF_964263955.1 of Coregonus lavaretus. NCBI lineage: Eukaryota > Metazoa > Chordata > Actinopteri > Salmoniformes > Salmonidae > Coregonus > Coregonus lavaretus. The sequence goes on along the minus strand of NC_139995.1, from coordinate 19,307,880 downwards.
CTCAAATATGGGTATGTAGTGAGGTCATGAGGCACTCACTAACTGTAAGTCGCTCTGGAGAAGAGCGTCTGCTAAATGACTAAAATGTAAATGTAAAATGTCATGCAGTTGTACCTTCTTAGCCTGAGGATCCACTGGCTGCAGGCACTCAGGGGAGTTGTTTCGAGAGTTGTTGACAAATGAGGAGACAGGGTGAAAGGTCAGTGTATTTTTGGACTGAAGCAGTTTAAGGGCATCTAATGACTTCACCGCACCAAAATCCAGCCATCTTCTGACCTCCTCCTCTCCATCGAGAACCGCTGGCATCCTGTATGTTAATCACAATCATTGGTAATTCTACATCATACACAAACGCTCATATACACAGAACATACTCAATTTACACAAAGAGAGAGTAATGCTTGAGACTGAGGCCCTTACCGGTCATGGATGCCTTGAAGATTAGGGGATGCATCCACAGTGATCACAGTGTAGGTGTAGAGGGGATCTCCACCACTAGGGGGAGTCCAGCAGTCAAACAGTCCTGCAATGGTCAGCAACCGCCATCCTCTCCACTCACAGTCTCCTTTGTCCTCCTACACAAGACAGACACACAAATAGGCAAGGTATATATGGTCAAAAGGCAATGCTCACATTATTTCATTACTGCAGTCTAAAAACAAAGAAAGTTTACAAATGGGTCTGAATGGAGTCAAAAAGTGTGATAAGGTGTTTTTGAGGCAAAAAAGGGAAAAGGATGGGGGATATCATCAGTGTCATCAGACTCAAGCATCTTACTCTGAATGTTGTCAGTTTTCTGTGTTTGCTCAGTGATGCATGGTCCATGAGTGTGTGTCAGCAGCTCACCTCTTTCTGGTCTACAGAGCCTTCCTCAGAAGTGCATGTCTGTGGATCCTCCTTAAAGGGTATCCCCTCATCCTGGTCCTCTGTTTTCACATGAGCGGGTCCTTGAGTCTGGGGGAAATAGATGAAGAAGGGCTGCTTGTCTTTCTCCTGCCTCCTCCATTCATAAAAGCCATCAGCCAGGATGACACAGCGCTGTCCTTTCATCAGCGGATCCTGAAACGAAATAGTATACAAATATTCACTACTACACAGGGAAACCGTTTGAGGATGCATGCTGTCCCTGTTGATAATGAGTTATGTGCATTTCATGTGGCGATGAATCAAACTCACTCCACACCTTGTAGGACTTCTTCTCTAGCAGGCTCTCACTGCGACAGTTGTTGGTGCTGTACTGCATCTTGCTTGGGTCATTCTCCCGGAACCAGGCAGGCACCAGGCCCCAACGCATCACTGCCAGCACACATTCATCCACTGGGGCATTCTGAGAGAAAAGGGTTGGATGGGAACCATCTGGTTAATACACAAATATTTTCCTCCAGGCAGTGCGCAAATGACGCACCCCAAAATAAACATCCAGCCCCCCTGGCCAGGATCAGTTGATCTGCTTCAGTTGCACATCTATACTTACCTTATCAAAATGTCTTTGGGACAACAAGACTGGGCTCAAGGACTGGGGGCTCTTGTTGTAGGAAGGTCGGTACTTATCCGAATTTCCATCTTTCCACCTTGGATGTCGACGCCGCCCTCCTCGGTCTCTGTACTGGGAGGCGCGGCTGACTTCATCTGCCGCGAGGGTGCATGCAGTCCTCCCGCACATCCTCAGCCCAGTAGTCAACAGTGCAGTCTGATGAAACAACAACATGCAGTCATGAAATGCATGCATTGGATTTGCCAGTAGATTCCGACCCAATCATTGCGCTTGTTTACACTGAGCTGCACTGGGGTCGGAACACAATCATGGTTACATTAAGACACCGTGAAGCCAGCGCGAGATATGGGTCGGAAAACATCCCTCAATGCAGGGATGAGATATGATACTGTATTCCAAATTCTACCTTTATGCACAACGATACATCGAGAAGATTTAAATACTGCTAGTTTTCCCGGAAAACGGCCCTTTTCATCCTCATGCTTGCTAGCAGTAGCCACCGCAGCCATTATGGAACGGCAGTGTCAGCCAATCAATTTTTTTGTTGTTCAACGCGACATGCCATACCATAATGGCTGCTGTGGCTATTGCTAGCTAGCATGAGGATGAAAAGGGCAGTTTTCCAGGAAAACCAGCAGTATTTCAATCTTCAAATCAAATCAAATTTGCCACATGTGCCGAATACAACAGGTGTAGACATTACAGTGAAATGCTTACTTACAAGCCCTTAACCAACAATGCAAAGTAAAACACATTTTTAAAAAGCGTTAAGCAAAAAAAAATTAAGCAAATAACTAAAGAGCAGCAGTAAAATAAAATAACAGTAGGGAGGCTATATACAGGGGGGTACCGGTGCAGAGTCAATGTGCGGGGGCACCGGCTAGTCGAGGTAATTGAGCTAATATGTACATGTGGGTAGAGTTAAAGTGACTATGCATAAATAATAAACAGAGTAGCAGCAGCGTAAAAAAGGGGGACGGGGTGGGGGTGGGGGGGCAGTGCAAATTGTCCGGGTAGCCATGATTAGCTGTTCAGGAGTCTTATGGCTTGGGGGTACAAGCTGTTGAGAAGCCTTTTGGACCTAGATTTGGCGCTCCGGTACCACTTGCCGTGCGGTAGCAGAGAGAACAGTCTATGACTAGGGTGGCTGGAGTCTTTGACAATTTTGAGGGCCTTCCTCTGACACCGCCTGGTATAGAGGTCCTGGATGGCAGGAAGCTTGGCCCCAGTGATGTACTGGGCCGTACGCACTACCCTCTGTAGTGCCTTGCGGTCAGAGGCCGAGCAGTTGCCATACCAGGCGGTGATGCAACCAGTCAGGATGCTCTCCATGGTGCAGCTGTATAACCTTTTGAGGATCTGAGGACCCATGCCAAATGTTTTCAGTCTCCTGAGGGGGAATAGGCTTTGTCGTGCCCTCTTCACGACTGTCTTGGTGTGTTTGAACCATGATAGTTTGTTGGTGATGTGGACACCAAGGAACTTGAAGCTCTCAACCTGTTCCACTACAGCCCCGTTGACGAGAATGGGGAGTGCGCAGTCCTCTTTTTTTTCCTGTAGTCCACAATCATCTCCTTTGTCTTGATCACGTTGAGGGAGAGGTTGTTATCCTGGCACCACACGGCCAGGTCTCTGACCTCCTGCCTATAGGCTGTCTCATCGTTGTCGGTGATCAGGCCTACCACTGTTGTGTCTGCAAACTTAATGAGGGTGTTGGAGTCGTGCCTGGCCATGCAGTCATGGGTGAACAGGGAGTACAGGAGGGGACTGAGCACGCACCCCTGAGGGGCCCCCGTGTTGAGGATCAGCGTGGCAGATGTGTTGTTACCTACCCTTACCACCTGGGGGCGGCCCATCAGGAAGTCCAAGATCCAGTTGCAGAGGGAGGTGTTTAGTCCCAGGATCCTTAGCTTAGTGATGAGCTTTGAGGGCACTATGGTGTTGAACGCTGAGCTGTAGTCAATTAATAGCATTCTCACGTAGGTGTTCCTCTTGTCCAGGTGCGAAAGGGCAGTATGGAGTGCAATAGAGATTGCATCATCTGTGGATCTGTTGGGGCGGTATGCAAATTGGAGTGGGTCTAGGGTTTCTGGGATAATGGTGTTGATGTGAGCCATGACCAGCCTTTCAAAGCACTTCATGGCTACAGATGTGAGTGCTACGGGTCGGTAGTCATTTAGGCAGGTTATCTTAGTGTCATTGGGCACAGGGACTATGGTGGTCTGCTTGAAACATGTTGGTATTTCAGATTCAGTCAGGGACATGTTGAAAATGTCAGTGAAGACATTTGCCAGTTGGTCAGCACATGCTCGGAGTACACGTCCTGGTAATCCGTCTGGCCCTGCGGCCTTGTGAATGTTGACCTGCTTAAAAGTCTTACTCACATCGGCTACGGAGAGCGTGATCACATAGTCATCCAGAACAGCTGGTGCTCATGCATGCTTCAGTGTTGCTTGCCTCGAAGCGAGCATAGAAGTGGTTTAGCTCGTCTGGTAGGCTTGTGTCACTGGGCAGCTCGCGGCTGTGCTTCCCTTTGTAGTCTGTAATAGTTTTCAAGCCCTGCCACATCCGACGAGCGTCAGAGCCGGTGTAGTACGATTCAATCTTAGTCCTGTATTGACTCTTTGATGGTTCGTCGGAGGGCATAGCGGGATTTCTTATAAGCGTCCGGGTTAGAGTCCCGCTCCTTGAAAGCGGCAGCTCTACCCTTTAGCTCAGTGCGGATGTTGCCTGTAATCCATGGCTTCTGGTATGTACGTACGGTCACTGTGGGGACGACGTCGTCGATGCACTTATTGATGAAGCCAGTGACTAATGTGGCGTACTTGTCAATGCTATCTGAAGAATCCCGGAACATATTCCAGTCTGTGCTAGCAAAACAGTACTGTAGCTTAGCATCTGCGTCATCTGACCACTTTTTTATTGACCGAGTCACTGGTGCTTCCTGCTTTAGTTTTTGCTTATAAGCAGGAATCAGGAGGATAGAGTTATGGTCAGATTTGCCAAATGGAGGGTGAGGGAAAGCTTTGTATGCGTCTCTGTGTGTGGAGTAAAGGTGGTCTAGTTTTTTTTCCATCTGGTTGCACATTTAACATAGAAATTAGGTAGAACGGATTTAAGTTTCCCTGCATTAAAGTCCCCGGCCACTAGGAGCACTGCCTCTGGATGAGCGTTTTCCTGTTTACTTATGGCCTTATACAGCTCATTGAGTGCAGTCTTAGTGTCAGCATTGGTTTGTGGTGGTATATAGACAGCTACGAAAAATATAGAAGAAAACTCTTGGTAAATAGTGTGGTCTACAGCTTATCATGAGCTACTCTACCTCAGGCGAGCAAAACCTTGAGACTTCCTTAGTATTAGATTTTTTGCACCAGCTGTTGTTTACAAATATACACAAACCGCCACCCCTTGTCTTACCGGAGTCAGCCGTTCTATCCTGACGATGTAGCGTATATCCCGCCAGCTGTATGTTATCAATGTCGTCGTTCAGCCATGACTCAGTGAAACATAAGATATTACAGTTTTTAATGTCCCGTTGGTAGGATAATCGTAATCTTAGGTCGTCTACCTTATTTTTAAATGATTGAACATTGGCTAATAGGATTGATGGAAGAGGCAGTTTACTCGCTCGCCGTTGGATCCTTACAAGGCACCCCGACCTACGTCCACGAATTCTCATGCGAATTACGGGGATTTGGGCCTTGTCGGGTGTCTGTAGGATATCCTTCGCGTCCGACTCGTTGAAGAAAAAATCTTCGTCCAATACAAGGTGAGTAATCGCTGTCCTGATATCCAGAACTATTTTTGGTCATAACAGACGGTGGCAGAAACATTATGTACAGAATAAATTACAAATAACGCCAAAAAACACACATAATAATAGAATTGGTTAGAGGGCTGTAAAACGGCAGCCATCTTCTCCAGCGCCATTCTAGAAGAATGATAGAGCAGTGTGGATAATGGTAAAATTTGCAGTACAGTTACATTCCAGGTACGTTTTCCGACCCATATCTCGTGCTGGCTCTACCTGTCTTAATGTAACCATGATCGCTTTCTGACCCTAGCCAGCAGATCCGACCCGCCTGCTTATAGCTGCACTAGGGTCGGACAGGCTTCATGTGTAGATTAAGACACTGCAGAGCTGGCTCGAGATATGGCTCGGAAAACATACCTTAATCCAGGGATGAGAAATGCATTATACATCGAATTGTACTATTATCCCAACTGTTACACAGAGAAGATTGAACGACTGCTAAAAAACTAGCAGTCGTTCAATCTTCTTGGTGTAACAGTCGGGATAATGGAACAATTCAGAGTACAACAAATTTCTTATCCTTGGATTAAGGTACGTTTTCCGAGTAATATCTTGCGCCGGCTCCACAGTGTCTTAAGCTTCATGTCCACCAGGTGCGTCAAACTTCACATTCCGGCAGAAGTTATTAATTGTTAATGGCAGCTATGTTTGGGATGCCGCACTAGGCAGCGGTGCGTTCTGTGTACCGCATTCAATATTTTGCTTTACCGTGCGGTGGTACAAACGGAAGTTCATAAAAGTTCCCCATGACGGGGTTGGCACCATACTGAGGCCAAATTATGATGACTATTGTGTAGTTAGAGAGGAGAAAATACTGGCTGAATGACTGGAAATGTGTCTCTGGTAAGAATGACACTGGGACAATTCGTCATTACTATCCTTGGGTATTGCACCCTGTTGGCTAGTTTTCACGAAACAAGCCAACAGAATGGAGTGCAAAATTAACACACAGAACTTTTCTGTGCGTAGTTTAGCATGCCATCATGCAGAGCAAGCTAGTGATTTGAAATCAGTACTCTATATGGGAACAGCCAATTCAATTTGTTGATTTTGCTAGAGATGAGTGGCAAGAATAGAAACAAACTAGATTAATTGTTGTAATAACCATTGTGCGCTCCAGTCTGTTGGTAGCTCTGCCAGCCTGTGAAACCATTAGGTTGATAGGAAAATAACTTTCATCTGTTGTAATTATTATCTTTGGTCAAACAGGTCGAAAATGATCTTCTCTATGCTGCAAACCGTTCTGCAGCCTTGCGAAGCACATGTGCAACATGCATGTGTATCTGGCATTAATGTACACAGGAAGGCTGTCAGACCCTATTGCAGCTGTAAGCAAGTGGGTCGGATCTGCTGGCTAGTTCCGACCCCAATGACAGTGCAGGTCAGTGTAAACAAGTATAACAGTAGGGTCGGTATTTTCTGGCAAGCATTGGGTATACGAACTGACAAACGAAAAAAATTCCGCGGTGAATCAAGAAGCATTAGCTAATAGCTAGCTATATCACTCTACCAGTAACGTGAACTAGCTCTATTCGCTTAGCTTGCTAGCTACCAAGTCAACCACGCAACTTTATTTTTGGCTAACTGCCTAGGAAGCTACGGTTCAACTTCAGATAGCGGACAAATCTTTCAATGCATGGTAAAAATGGGAGAACCAAATATTAGTATTTACATAGTGGTAATTTACCGTTGTTTGTGAAATGTCTGTTGTTTTGGACTGGACTTTGTCTCGACTTGCCAGACCGCGCGTTCAGATGGTTCTTCTTCTTCTATGAAATCATGGCAGTCCGCAAACAAACGTTTAAGTGCATGCCGCCACCTTCTGTGCTGGAATGTACGACCAATCATGATCTTGGCATATTTTTTCCTTCCTTTACATTGTACAGCAACGTGTCCCATTCGTTGGCATTTAAAACTCCGCAATTGAGATGGGACAAATTCTCTGACATTGAAACTAAGGAATCCTATCTTTACTTTTCCAGGTAAAACCTTCTCAAACCTCAGCAGCCCTGATAAGCTTGAACTTATTTGACCCTCTTTCCTACTGATCAACCTTTTGGCCTCAATGACTCTTCCTCCTTTACATTTTCTTTAATATCATCTATGGATGTAGATATTGGGACCCCAGTGATGACTCCCCTCAACCTAGCATAAGCACCTGGGACATGGCTTTTAATATTCTTCCCATTAAGCACTTTCAGAATCTTCTCTTGCTGAGCCTGGCTACCACAAAATATTAATCTACCATTTCCAATGAACCAAGCTAATTTGACTTCACCTATCTCTTTCTCTACGGCATTGGTTAGTCAGATAGGGTGTAAATGAGGCCCTGTGGTCTCATCAAACACCATCACCACTTTCCACTCCGACACACTATTACTCTTGCTTCCTACCTTGGTCCTCTTTATGCTTTCTTTACTAGACACTCCACTGCTTTCTGTATCATGATCTCTCTTCTTCCTATGTCTTTCCACTACCGACCATTCCGGTCCTCGACCCTCATCCTCCCGCTCCATACCATCAGAACCGACACCCATATTGTTCGCATTCCAGCACAGCTGTTGCTTCTCCAACCTTCTCTCCATTTCCTCCCGACCCATTCAGTTCATTTACATTTTAGTCATTTAGCAGACGCTCTTATCCAGAGCGACTTACAGTTAGTGAGTGCATACATTTTTTCATACTGGCCCCCCGTGGGAATCGAACCCACAACCCTGGCGTTGCAAACGCCATCCTCTACCAACTGAGCTACAGTTCAGAGCTACAGTTCAGTTGGTTAAATGTCTTGCAACATTATGTAGTGTGAAAGTAAATCGCACATCACATTGATATACCCTCACAACCCTTTTCCTGATATTTATTTATTCACACATTACGTTTTTGTTTTTCCATCCTAGAGATACACTATAAACGTTAAAATGTAAACAAAATCAACAGAACTTGGAAAATGCCAGTGGAAAACAATCCTAGTTATAGTCTCAAAAAACAAACGCCAGAGTACCACATGAAATCATCATAAGCTCCTCTGGTGAGGATGTTCGAATAGTGAATACAGTGCACGGAAAGTTTAGTTAACATACTCATACAAGAATACAGGAATTATCTAAAGAAAAAAATGCATGCCTCCATTTTCAACAACTATGACAATCATGCTACATCATTGCAGGTATTCACTGTACTTCCATTGGATAGTTATATAGAGTAAGAAAATGTGATAAAATGCTTATGGCCACTAGAGCATGGAAGCATATGACCAGACACACACATATACAACAGTATATACTCATTGGCAGACTGAAAAACGACCCCTTCCCATTTCCTTCCCACACCCACCCTACATGATTGCCCCTCTACCCATCCAGCAGCTTGAGGATGCTGTCTCTCTCCTTCAGTGCTTTCCATGCCTGATCCTTCTCCTTCTTTGTCGGTGTGCGTTTCTTCTGCCTGGCAGCCATAATGCGACGGAAGCCCTCCATGACCTCATTATCAGACACCCGGACCCTCTGCCGCAACTCCTGCTTCCGCATCTCCTCCTTTGCCAGGCTGTAAGGAGGACAATGAAGGGAAGGTTAGAGTAAACTATGAATGCTGAGTGTTGTAAATAATATCCAAATCCAGTACTAGTTTGTGATGAGTGTTCAGGTAATGTACTACTGCACATATGATGGTGGATGAAGTGAAACAATGTGAAGCAACTGGGCCTTCTATAAGTGCAACTCATCATCATCAACGTAAGAACATCCCTCCATTTAGGTCTTAAAACAGGGGTGTCAAAATCATTCCATGGAGGGCCTAGTGCCTGCTGGTTTTGGGTTTTTCCTTTCAATTAAGACCTAGACAACCAGGTGAGGTGAATTCCTTACTAATCAGTGACCTTAATTCATCAATCAAGTCCAAGGGAAGAGTGAAAACCCGCAGACACTCGGCCCTCTGTGGAATGAGTTTGACACGTGTCTTAAACTAAGTCATCAGACAGTTCTTTAGGACCTTAAATCAACCGTATTGCTCATGTACATTTTACATTTCTCCCCTGCACTTTTCTCTTGTGCTCTCACCGGAGTAACTCCTGCTTACGGGATCTGTTGTGGGCACTAAGGGCTTTGAGTTCAGCCTGTCTCTTGTGGAGCTCAGCGAGCACCTCATCCTCTGAGTCTCCGCCTGCTCCAGGCCGCTCCTCAGAATCCAGCAGCCCTTGAGACATCAGCTCCTCCTTGATCCGTGCCTCTAGGGAGCGCGTGTGAGGAACACTAGGAAAGAGGAAGGGTGGGAAAGTCGGCGGAAAGAAAGATCTAGTTGACTGATTGGTGAGTGACTGAGTCGCAGAAGAAGTAATCAGTGATTGGAATATATTGGCGTAATCTACAAAGCCTTTGTTGCTATTGTGAAGGAATTTTCCTTCAGGGTATCTGTAGAGTGTATCCTACAAGGTTATGACGGGGTGATGTTAGTTTATGGAGGATAAGCCTTTACCTAAAAGCTTTGCCCTGGCTGCGAGGTGAAGTCCCAGCCCCCTCGTTCCCTCCATCCTTCCCAGATATGTCAGGGATTGGAGAATCCTCCATGGGTGATATGATATTCTCCTGCAAGAAAGAAACAAGATGAAATAAAGAATTTCAATTATAATTACAATGTATTCAAATCAACTAGTTATTTGCAGGGATGTGTTTAAGTCATTTAGAATTGTATGCGTAAACAACAAAGCCTGAAATATGCGACCTCGACAAGAGCCTGAAGGAGCCGCTGTGTAAGAGGCCCGAAGGGACAACCATCCTCTGGTGGGTCGTGCTGGGACTCTGACTTTTTCAGCAGGGCATCCACATCTGAGGGAATAAAATCCCCCTTGTATCAGACATAATTACACATGATCCTTTCAGTGTTGATGCTAAAGGAAGACAACAATGCCCATTTGTGAAGGCTCATCCACTCAATACATGCTGTATGTCGTCATCCCCATCTCCTAGCATGCCCTCACCTTTGGCGTCTAGTTCAGACAGTGGTCCCATGAAGCTTTTCTTCTTGTCGTTGGCTCGTGCTCCTTCCCTCTGTTCCTCCAGCAGATCCTCCTGAGCCCATCGCTGAGAGTAGTGCTTCCCCAATGCCGGAATCTACACAATATAACCAATACAATATTATTTATCTACAGTTGAAGTCGGAAGTTTACATACACCTTAGCCAAAAACATTTAAATTCAGGTTTTCACAATTCCTAGTAATAATCCTAGTAAAAATTCCTTGTCTTAGGTCAGTTAGGATCACCCATTCATTTTAAGAATGTGAAATGTCAGAATAATAGTAGAGAGAATTATTTATTTAAGCTTTTATTTCTTTCATCACATTCCCAGTGGGTTAGAAGTTTACATACACTCAATTAGTATTTGGTAGCATTGCCTTTAAATTGTTTAACTTGGGTCAAACGTTTCCGGTAGCCTTCCACAAGCTTCCCACAATAAGTTGGGTGAATTTTGGCCCATTCCTCCTGACAGAGCTGGTGTAACTGAAACAGGTTTGTAGGCCTCCTTGCTCGCACATGCTTTTTCAGTTTTGCCCACACATGTTCTATAGGATTGAGGTCAGGGCTTTGTGATGGCCACTCCAATACCTTGACTTTGTTGTCCTTAAGCCATTTTGGCACAACTTTGGAAGTATGCTTGGGGTTATTGTCCATTTGGAAGACCCATTTGCAACCAAGCTTTAACTTCCTGACTGATGTCTTGAGATGTTGCCTCAATATATCCACATAATTTTCCTTCCTAATGATGCCATCTATTTTGTGAAGTACACCAGTCCCTCATGCAGCAAAGCACCCCCACAGCATGATGCTGACACCCCCGTGCTTCACGGTTGGGATGGTGTTCTTCGGTTGCAAGCAACCCCCTTTTTCCTCCAAACATAACGATGGTCATTATGGCCAAACAGTTCTATTTTAGTTTAAATCAGACCAGAGGACTTTTCTCAAAAAAGTACGATCTTTGTCCCCATGTGCAGTTGCAAACCGTAGTCTGGCTTTTTATGGAGGTTTTGGAGCAGTGGCTTCTTCCTTGCTAAGCGGCCTTTCAGGTTATGTCGATATAGGACTCGTTTTACTGTGGATATAGATACTTTTGTACCTGTTTCCTCCAGCATCTTCACAAGGTCCTTTGCTGTTGTTCTGGGATTGATTTGCACTTTTCGCACCAAAGTACGTTCATGTCTAGGAGACAGAACGCGTCTCCTTCCTGAGCGGTATGACGGCTGCATGGTCCCATGGTGTTTGTACTTGCATACTATCGTTTGTAGAGATGAACGTGGTACCTTCAGGCGTTTGGAAATTGCTCCCAAGGATGAACTAGACTTGTGGAAGTCTACAATTTTTTTTCTGAGGTCTTGGCTGATTTCTTTTGAGTTTCCCATGATGTCAAGCAAAGAGGCACTGAGTTTGAAGGTAGGCCTTGAAATACATCCACAGGTACACCTCCAATTGACTCAAATGATGTCAATTAGCCTACCAGAAGCTTCTAAAGCCATGACATCATTTTCTGGAATTTTCCAAGCTGTTTAAAGACACAGTCAACTTAGTGTATGTAAACTTCTGACCCACTGGAATTGTGATACAGTGAATTATAAGTGAAATAATCTGTCTGTAAACAATTGTTGGAAAAATTACTTGTGTCACGCACAAAGTAGATGTCCTAACCGACTTGCCAAAACTATAGTTTATTAACAAGACATCTGTGGAGTGGTTGAAAAACGAGTTTTAATGACTCCAACCTACGTGTATGTAAACTTCCGACTTCAACTGTATGTTCTCTCCTTGGGGAAATGTGTAACAGAGGATGAGTAACACACCATTCAATCACACTCTTATCTGAAGTGTCACAGAAAACCTTCTATCAGATAGGCTAGTAGTCTTGGGACCGTAGAGGCCAGCTAAGGCAGCTACTATAATGCAATGAGCATAACATGACAAAACTTTAAAAGGGGTAGGATTCAATATTGTACCTTGTAGTATTCAGCCTCGTCATCCAGGGGCTTCAGGAGTTCTTCTAGAACCCGGATTTCTTCATTTGTGATGTCAGCACAGTATGGCTCTACTGATGCCCAAAATCTAGAAAACATTAGACACAAATACACTAGAAAATCTTGCATGTGGGACAATGAAAAACAAACACTGTCAGTGACCTTAGAGCAGTGTTTCCCAACCCTGGTCCTCAAGTACCGCCAACAGTACACATTTTTATTGTAACCCTGGACAAGCACACCTGATTCCACTTGTCAACTAATCATCAAGCCCTCAATGAGCCGGTTTCCCAAAAGCATCTTAAGGCGATGGGTTCAAGAAGATGGCGGACAAGGGAAAAAGGAAGAAACTGGAACATATTATGAATAAATATGGAGTGGGGTATTGTACAAACCTTCTGGAAGTGAAATATGTCCTGAGTGAATATAGAATGGAGGATTGGACAGAACTTCTAGAAGAGCTAAAGAAAGAAATTGAACATGACAAGACTGAGGGTGAATCAATTGCTGTGGCAGGTGTAGTGATGACAGCCGAGAATGAGTTGAGTGTAGAGGGAAGAGGGGTGGTAGGCGACAAGTGTAAAAAGAGGGATACGTGATCTAGTAGCTCGGAGATGGAACCTGAAGTACCCGCGGTGGAGCCTGCCGAGTTTGGGCCTCGTTCCAAGGATGTCAAGGATAATTCTGGCCCAGTGGGAGTGAGATTGGTGGAGAGAGTGGATCCTTGCAGTTTGGCTGAAGAGTGGAAGACAGGTGATAAAGGAAAATGGAACAAAAAGGGCTAAAGTTGTTAATGAGTATACGTTTCTGGTTGGAGTAAGGTTCACTAACAATTATGCTTTTGTGGGAGATCTGTTTGAAGTATCAAGGATGATAAGGGATGCATTGGGAAAGGTGGAATCGTCAGAGGGACCAGAAGTGGTTTTGTTTTGATTTCTTGTGTCGAAAGAGCAGAAGGAAATGGCATTAAGGATCGACAAACTATCGACTTATGAAGTGGAGAGTTTAGATTTTTGTAGCAGAGCACCGTTAAAAGGTCTCATCTCTGGCGTCGCGTTGGATGTGGAGGCCTCGTGGTTTACGGGGAGCATACCAGGAGTAGTTGGAGCACGCCGGCTGAACTGTGTCGTAGATGGGGATTAAAGAAAGCCTGTCGGTATTATTGATGTTTGACGAAGAGTATCTCCCTTCACATGTGAAGATGGGATATGTTAGATATGCGGTGAGAGCTTTTGTGTCCAAGCCGTTGTTTTGACGGAATTACGAAAGGTATGGACATGTATCAAGTGTGTGTCGAAGGAATGTTGTTGAAGAATCTGAGGGTGTCCGATGTTCCTACTGTGATGGCAACCACGTTCCAAATTCCCCGGAGTGCCCGGTTAGGAAAAAGGAGTATGAAGTGGCAAGAGTCAGGGCTATACAGCAGGTCTCTTACACTGAGGCTCGTGAAATAGTTGAAGGAGCGAAGGGAGCTGAAGATATGGGGGTGGACGCTCCGCAGACTGTGGAGATTCCGAGGGAAACTGATTGTGAAGAAGGTAGATGTGATGGTGTTTATTGTGCATGTGATTAATTGTACTGCACAAACAAACAAAAAGTCCAAGAAACTGGACATAATAGTATCTGCGGCTGAAAGGTTTTTGGGTTTCCAGGACTTCACTGCCGAAACATTGCAAAGAATACTGTCCTAAGATGCTCTTCCTTCTCAGGCCCCAGAGCCTGTTGGGATGGGCGTTGGCAGTTGAATCAAAATAAAGGAGTACATTGAGTTTAGTTCATTTTGTTTCGTTTTATTTTGTTCATTATATACACCCAAAAAAGTAGGTAGCGGCATGCACCTATAGCATTTGTTTGCGGTCCGCAATAACATCAAATAAGAAGACCCTGTACAGTAGGTGGCGGCAATACACCAATAGGTGTAGTTTGCCATAAAACTTTAAAGAAGAAGAAGAAGCAGCCCTCAATGAGGTGTGTTTGTCCAGGGCTACAACAAAAATGTCTACTGTTGAGGGTATTCGAAGACCAGGGTTGTGAAACACTGCCTTGGAGCACTGTTTGTGTGAGATGTGATTGTCACCGACCTGTTGGGGGCATCATTCTTAGGATTACGGGGAATGTCCTGTGGATCCTCACTTAACTCGTACTCCTGGACTTTGGCCTGCAGATTTTTGGATTTGGGTCGTCCGGGACCAGGCCCAGGCCCCTGACTGCCCTTTCCATCAAGTTTCTGCTTCTTCGGTTTATGACGTGATGAGGCTGAGAAGTCTGCGTCCTTTCCCAGCTTCAGAAACCGCTTGTCCCCTTTCTTATCCTGCCAGTCTGTGAGGATCTGAGAAAGATAGGTACCAGTTACCAACAAACCGTCCTTATCAAATAAGGATGAGACAGGAAGATTTGTAACATCAGGCAAGTATTTACATTTTACATTTTTACGTCATTTAGCAGACGCTCTTATCCAGAGCGACTTACAGTTAGTGAGTGCATACATTATTTATTTTTTCATACTGGCCCCCCATGGGAATCGAACCCACAACCCTGGCATTGCAAACGCCATCCCTGCCGGCCAAACCGTCCCCTACCTTGGACGACGCTGGGCCAATTGTGCGCCGCCCCATGTCTCCCGGTCGCGGCCGGCTACGACAGAGCCTGGATTCGAACCAGGATCTCTAGTGGCACAGTTAGCACTGCGATGCAGTGCCTTAGACCACTGCGCCACTCGGGAGGTTATCACTTGTAGTGTCAGAAACACTATGGCAGCAAAATATCTTGCCTGTCCAACATTACAGATGGAGGTATAGCAGCAGCAGGTAGAGTAAAGAGGCAACTGAATCCTCAGGCTGTCCAATGACATAAAAGCTGCTCAATTGTTTGATGAAAACATTTGAGATGTGCTCACTGACTCCTGCCTTACCTGCCTCTGTTCTTCCAGAGCTCTGAGACGGCGGCTAGCAGAGGACAGGAGAGTCTCCAGCTCCAGCTGCAGTGTGTCCAGCTCCTCAATACCGATGCCATCGTCCTCTGAGCGCCCGAGCACTGCAGTGTAGCGGGGGCACACCTTCACATGCTCTACTGGCTTAAAGTCATAGTACTTTAGAGGCGGGCAGTCCTTCAACTCACTCATCTTGATGGTTAGAGTGGGCTATGTCTATGTGGAGGAGAGATCATGTGCACCATTGATCATACAAAAATGGACAGACATCATGAAACAATGTCAATTAGCTCTTTGTGTCACTGTCACTGTCACACCACACACACACACACACACACACACACACACACACACACGGCCAGGCCATGCATGATTTTGTTTTAGCCCAGTACTAATCCACTTGATTC
Organism: Coregonus lavaretus; assembly: GCF_964263955.1. NCBI lineage: Eukaryota > Metazoa > Chordata > Actinopteri > Salmoniformes > Salmonidae > Coregonus > Coregonus lavaretus. The sequence continues at coordinate 19,292,240 of NC_139995.1, read as the reverse complement.
AACTATTAAAGCCAGGGCTGGTTTAACCAGGGGGGTGGTACTGCGCTGGAACTAAAATCTGCATAGCCTGTGGTCCCCTCAGAACCAAGAATGGCAGGATTAAAAGAAAACTCAAATCTGTCCATAAAGCAACATTGGACCACTGCTCTGGAAAGGCTCCTCACATTACTCGCTAAACTCTTCTAGCCTACTACTACTAGCTTCAAGACCGGGGAACAACGTGGGTGATTTCCATTGAAGACAACGTGAAAATTAGCGTTAGCTAGCTTGTTAACGAGCTAGCTAGCTTTAGCACAGTATCTGCGTTCAATGACCGGTGCATCGGAAACTACACTGACCATTCACAATGTCAATCAGAACCTCCAATACACTTTATAAATAGACAAGACAGTGGTTTGATTGCAAATGCATCATGTAAATCTAAAGTAAATTGGCTAAATTTTGAATATTAACACAACAATATTAAATTTACCTCTGACTCGTAGACTGCCATCCATAATTGACTGAACCATCTATGGAAGAAGGGGGGTACGAAAATTCAGGAACAGGGATTTGTGTTCTATTTTGAAAACTTGTAAATAGTATTTCTGAGTGTGAAATTATTTTCAACTATTAATAATATTTTGTTTTACTAATAACCAAGTGAAGGATAAAGAATGTCAGAGACTCAAAATTGTAGAATAGTATCTCCGGTAAAAAAAACATATCATATTTGGGGATGTGTATTTACGGTAAGGGATCAAAATGTTTCATTTGTCAGTTATATTTGTAATAATACAATAGTTCTTAATACAATTATTATAATAAAAATAGCACATGGCCTAAATTCGTATTTTATTTAACTCCCCTACAAAGTGAGGCCAACAAATGGATGCGTCCAAAGATGTTTAGAGCCCAGAGAGATGGCCGCAGCGACCGAAAGGTTTCAACTAGTTACCCCAGCCACAAAGTCAAAATTGGCTATAGTAAAATTCATGAAAACAAACATTTGCTTTTTGGTCTTAATTTAAGGTTAGGATTAGTCATAATGTTAGCAGTGTGGTTAGATTTTAAATCAGATTTTTAAAAAATACAATGTAGAAATGGGCGGGGTTTATGACTTTGTGGTGGTGGTAACTAGTGATGACCCGACGAAATCCAATGAAAACGCTCTGTCAAAGATTATCTATTATATTGACAAGATGGTCGACTGACCGCTCTAACAATGTAAATACATGTCCGCAAAGGCGAACGGCAGGCGGTAATCAGCAGATCCGACCCGCTTGCTTACAGCTGCACTAGGGTCAGACAGCATTTTTGTGCATATTAAGACACCGCTGAGCCGGCGCGAGATATGGCTCAGAAAACGTACGTCAATCCAGGGATGAGAAATATGATGTACTCAGAATTGTCCCATTACTCCAACTGCTACACTGAGAAGATTGAACGACTGGTCATTTTTTAGCAGTTGTTCAATCTTCTCTTAGTGTTAATTTAGGACTGTGAGTCGTTTATGAAATGTTGTCTGGTCTCACGGTAATTGACCGTTGATCAACATAAACATGTTTAGCATCCCCAGGCTTCCACGCATACTAGCTGCTGATGCACGCCTTTGGAACATCTACTTTTTAAAAAGTCAAATAAATCAGTTTAATATAGCCTATTCCATCACAATAATATCCATGATTTAATTAGTTATGATAGACCTATAAACCTGGGAATGTCTTCGAAATCAAGACATAAGGGGTGGGGTGCATGATGAGACTCTATATTGATGATTTGGGAAAAGTTACAAAAAAGGCATGCGCTCTGATCCTTCCCGTGCGATAGAGAGACAATTGCATTGCTACTCTGCTTGTGTGGCAAGCAAGTTAGGGGATATCTAATCAATGGAAGATGGAATTAAACTGGCAAAATTAAAATGAAATGAGAAAGAGAGGCTACAACGACCAAAAGCCAACAGATAGGCTGCTATTTACTTTATAATCTGAGTGGAGTTGTTGTTATGTGTAGCTAACTGTAGGATGTGAGAAGCGTCCCGTGTAGCTCAGTTGGTAGAGCATGGCGTTTGCAACGCCAGGGTTGTGGGTTCGATTCTCACGGGGGCCAGTGTAAAAAAATAATAATATATATACATGTATGCACTCTCCAACGTGCTAAATGACTAAAATGTAAATGTGAGTGCAGTAACGTTATGGCTAGCCCCAATTAGCCTAGTTAGCTAGCTTCTCTCAGTTTGATGCAGTCAATACAGGTACTATGTAATTGGATGGGATGATAAATAACTAGCAAGAAGTTAGTCTAGCACGAGATAACAGTGGTCGCGGTCTCTCCCTCCATGCCTGCTCTGAGCCTCCTGTTTCACACACACCACACCTCAAGGCCTCCACTCCCTAATAGCCTACAGCTGCTTTTCTCTCTCTCTCTGGAACGGGTTTTAAAAATAAATGTATGCATATTGTGTAAATCAAATCAAATGTTATTTGTCACATACACGTGTTTAGCAGATGTTATAGTGGGTGTAGGCCCTCTGTAGCTCAGTTGGTAGAGCATGGCTTTTGCAATGCCAGGGTTGTGGGTTCGATTCCCACGGGGGGCCAGTATGAAAATGTATGCACTCACTAACTGTAAGTCGCTCTGGATAAGAGCGTCTGCTAAATGACTAAAATGTAAATGTGTAGCGAAATGCTTGTGCTTCTAGCTCCGACAGTGCAGTAATATTTCACAACATATACCTAACACACACAAAACTAGTAAGGAATGGAATTTAAGAAAATATACATATATGGACAAGCAATGACAGAGCAGCATGGACTAAGATACAGTAGATACATATGAGATGAGTAGTGCAAGATATGTAAACATTATTAAAGTGACTGTATACATAATTAAAGTGACTAGTGTTCCATTTCTTAAAGTGGCCAGTGATTTCAATAGGCAGCAGCAGCCTTTAATGTGCTAGTGATAGCTATTTAACAGTCTGATGGCCTTGAGATAGAAGCTGTTTTTCATTCTCTTGGTCCCAGCTTTGATGCACCTGTACTGACCTCACTTTCTGGATCATAGCGGGGTGAACAGGCAGTGGCTCGGGTGGTTGATGTCCTTGATGATCTTTTTGGCCTTCCTGTGACATCGGGTGCTGTATGTGGGCGGGTAGTTTGCCCCCGATAATACGTTCGGCAGACCGCACCACCCCCTGGAGAGCCCTGCGGTTGCGGGCGGTGCAGTTGCTGTACCAGGTGGTGATACAGCCTGACATGATGCTCTCAATTGTGCATCTGTAAAAGTTTGTGAGGGTTTTAGGTGCCAAGCCAAATTTCTTCAGCCTCCTGAGGTTGAAGAGGCTCTGTTGCGCCTCCTTCACCACACTGTCTGCGTGGGTGGGCCATTTCAGTTTGTCGGTGATGTGTACGCCAAGGAACTTGAAGCTTTCCACCTTCTCCACTGCGGTCCCGTCGATGTGGATAGGGGGGTGCACCCTCTGCTGTTTCCTGAAGTCCACGATCATCTCCTTTGTTATGTTGACGTTAAGTGAGAGGTTATTTTCCTGGCATCACACTCCCATTGTTGGTAATCAAGCCTACTACTGTTGTGTTGTCTGCAAACTTGATGATTGAGTTGGAGGCGTGCTTGGCCATGCAGTCATGGGTGAACAGGGAGTACAGGAGGGGGCTGAGCACACACCCTTGTGGGGCCCCAGTGTTGAGGATCAGCGAAGTGGAGATGTTGTTTCCTACCTTCACCACCTGTGGGCACAACATCACCTATACACTTCCTGATAAACTCAGTCACCGTTTCAGTGTATTCGTCTAAATTATTTTTGGAAGCTACCCGGAACATATCCCAGTCCACGTGATCAAAACGATCTTGAAGTGTGGATTCCGACTGGTCAGACCAGTGTTGAATAGTGTACAGGGCTTTCCTGTGTCCATTTCGCAACGGGAACTCTAACTCCCATCACCATTTGTCCTCATCATTCAGATTATTCAAATTTGATCATGAAGTGTTTAGAGAGTGATTAGAAGGACAATAGAGTACTGAGTACCAAGCCATTAGCAAGTTTTGTAGGCTACACATCCGAGCCATTCATTTTCACAGTTTTGGATGTCATTACTGTGACAGGAAATTTGACTGCGGTCATGACTGCCGGTGTGGCGGTAATACGGTCACCGCAACAGCCCAATGTTTATTGGATGTTATTAGGTAACATGTTTATTGTTAGCATGAGCGCTTCTTGTGATATGATTTTTTAAAAATACATTTTTTACATTTTTAATCATTTAGCAGACACTCTTATCCAGAGCGACTTACAGTTAGTGAGTGCATACATTTTTATTTAGTTTTTTCATACTGGCTCCCCATGGGAATCGAACCCACAACCCTGGCATTGCAAGTGCCATGCTCTACCAACTGAGCTACACGTAATGTAATACATGGTCATTTGCTCCAGTTGTTCTATTCATTATCATTCCTTAATGCATAGCTTATCCCATTCTATTGTACTCTGCACATATCTATATTTCTCTCCTGTATAGCATATTCATTATCTATCTGTCTCTGTACCTTTACAGAACGATCCTCATGTACATCCCACTGTACATCTTCGTCAGTGTGTGTAAATAAAGTTCCCTATGTGTGTCAACTCTTGGACTGCCTTATTCCCTCTAACCAGGGGCGGTGTCAGTGAGTCACAAACCAGTAGAATAATATTTTCATTGTCTCGCCGGATTTGTGACTTTGCTGACACCACTACAGTATGGCGGCCCACAGAGACCACACAGGATACTTTCCACACTGCCCACCTGTGGTCCAGTGGAGTATGGCTCTGGGGTATCCAGTGAACTACTACCATGTGGATTATACCTCCTCTCTGCAGCCTATGGGAGCCCTACGTCTGCCGACGGTGCAGTATGGACCCTATGGCCCCTCTCCTCCACCTGTGGGATACTACTCAGCACCAGGTGGGGCTGCATTAACACCCCAATGTGTGGACTAACATTGAGTCACATCGCTGCATCCGTCGTATGGTTTTCCCTTTTTCTTCGGTGGAGTAGAGGAAGCACGTATGGCTCGTATGGAGCAGAATATACAGAGTCTTCTTCGCATCGTGCAACAGCAGACCAGATCCCAGGATTCCTCTGTTCAGGGGAGCCCTCTCCGACAGGTTGCAGTGGAGGACATGAGACAGTAGTATGGAGTTCAGCAGCCTCTGCAACGTTACCGACTACAACTGACTTTAGGGTGTGAGTATTCTGCCTCTTCGGCCCCGGCACCATTGTCGGGCATGGCTGCAACTGAGACCGGGCATGTACACGTCATGTCCCCAGCCCCAACTGGTCATCTGGAGCTGCCTGCTATCGAGACTGAGCCCACACCGGATGTCATTTTCGATCCCCCCCTCCACTGCTGCAGAGTCTGGGGGAACCATCCTCGGCTCAGGCGGCCTATGCGACTCCAACAGCATTGCCACGCAGTAGTGAGCCTATGTTGCTGACCCTATTTCTGACTGCTACCAGATCATCACTAGCCAGAGCTACCTGGTGAAGGGGAACCCAGCCACGAGCTGCCCAGTGACGTGAGCCTACCAGACGACCTAAATACTTTTATGCTCGCTTCGAGGTAAGCAACACTGAACCATGCAAGAGAGCACCAGGTGTTCCGGACGACTGTATGATCTCGCTCTCCGTAGCCAATGAGAGTAAGACCTTTAAACAGGTTAACATTCACAAGGCCGCGGGGCCAGACGGATTACCAGGACGCATACTCAGAGCATGCGCTGACCAGCTGGCAAGTGTCTTCACTGACATTATTTAACCTCTCCCTGACCCAGTCTGTAATACCTACAGGTAGCTTAGTGGTTAAGAGCGTTGTGCCAGTAACCGAAAGGTCGCTGGTTCTAATCCCCGAGTCAACTAGGGGAAAAATCTGTTGATGTGCCCTTGAGCAAGGCACTTAACCGTAATTGCTCCTGTAAGTCGCTCTGGATAAGAGTGTCTGCTAAATGACTAAAATGTAAATGTTTCAAGCAGACCGCCATAGTCCCTGTGCCGAAGAACACCAAGGTAACCTGTCTAAATGACTATCTCCCCGTAGCACTCACATCTGTAGCCATGAAATCCTTTGAAAGGCTGGCCATGGCTCACATCAACACCATCATCCTAGACACCCTGGACCCACTCCAATTCGCATACCGCCCCAACAGATCCACAGGTGACGCTATCTCTATTGACTCCTGAACAGCTAATCATGGCTACCCGGACTATTTGCACTGCCCCCCACCCCCCATCTTTTTACGCTGCTGCTACTCTGTTAATCATTTATGCATAGTCACTTTAACTCTACCCACATGTACATATTACTTCAACTACCTCAACTAGCCGGTGCCCCCGCACATTGACTCTGCACCGGTACCCCCCTGTATATATAGCCTCCCTACTGTTATTTTATTTTACTTCTGCTATTGTTTTTCTCAACACTTGTTTGTTGTTGTTTTATTTGACTTTTTTAAATTAAAAATAAATGCACTGTTGGTTAAGGGCTGTAAGTAAGCATTTCACTGTAATGTCTGCACCTGTTGTATTCGGCGCATGTGGCCAATAACATTTGATTTGATTTGACTCCACACTGCCCTTTCACACCTGGACAAAAGGAACACCTACATGAAAATGCTGTTCATTGACTACAGCTCAGCATTCAACACCATTGTGCCCTCCAAGCTCATCACTAAGCTAAGGACCCTGGGATTTAACATCTCCCTCTGCAACTGGATCCTGGACTTCCTGATGGGCCACCCCCAGCTGATGAGGGTAGGCAACACCACATCCGCCACGCTGACCCTCAACATGAGGGACCCCTCAGGGATGTGTGCTTTGTCCCCTCCTGTACTCCTTGTTCACCCACGACTGTGTGGCTGCACACGACTCCAACACCATCGTTAAGTTTGCAGACGACACGACGGTGGTAGGCCTGATCACCGATGATGATGAGACAGCCTACAGGGAGGAGGTCAGAGACCTGACAGTGTGGTGCCAGGACAACAACCTCTCCCTCAACGTCAGCAAGACAAAGGAGCTGATCGTGGACTACAGGAAACGGAGGGCCAAGCACGCACCCATCCACATCGACGGGGCTGTTGTGGAGCAGGTCGAGAGCTTTCTAGCCTATACGCTATGGATCATTTGATTGAGACCACTCTAAATAGCCTATAGGCACACTTGATATTGCACGCCCAGCAGACAATCAGAGATGAGGGGTGGCATCGGGCACACATTGATTTATAGCCTAATAAGAAACTAATTCTAAAACACAAAGAAATATTGAAATGTCATCAATTACAAATTACATTACCCTCCCCTGGACTAAATTTAAAAAATACTAAACCCTCCCCTTGACTGAAATTGCTCCATTTTCCTCCAGGTAGCCATTCTGTAAATTTTGATTAATCCCTTATTGTTATCTATTGTGTTACTATTTTCTTACTTTTTAACTCTGAATTGTTGGGAAAGGGCTCGTAAGTAAACATTTCACAGTAAAGTCTACACCTGCTGTATTCGGTGCATGTGCTAAATAAACTTTGATTTGATTTGGTTCGAAGTATGTTTTCGAGCCATATCTGGTGCCTGCTCCATTGTGTCTTAATATATACAGTAATGCTGACTGACCCTAGTGCAGCTGTAAACATGCAGATCGGATCTGCTGGCTAGGCAGGTGGGAAGAGGCCAGATCAGGTGGGAACATTCCAGCTAGCCAGTGATCATTTGTCAAAAACCTATCAATAAACTCGTAACAACCTCAGTATTATGAAATTTCTATTCGATCAAATAAGCCTCACCTATCAAAAACTCCTCACATGGTCTGCTTAATCTGCGCGGAAAGATTTTGGGCGGAGTCGACCCTCTCGCATTGCCTCTTCTTCTCAGGCTCTGTTCGCTGTGATGAGAAGTGTAAGATTTACGGAAGAGGTGTTGAATGCAGGCGTGGCACAATAACTTCCGCCTTCAAAACCCAGAACAACAGAGAAATGGTGAGTAACTTTAATTCTATTTCAATCAGAAATACCGATGAAATTCTCTGTTTTCAAATTCCTAGGTTAAACCTTTGTCCTTATTCTGGTGGCTTGATAGTTGCACAGATTAATGTGGGCGTGACGGTGCGCTCTAAGAAAAAAATCTGGATCAAAGCTATTATCAAACCAGTTGGACTAGTATACTTGTCTGATCCGATCCCTTTGATTGTATTAAAGCTGGAAAGCTCTGACACCACCACAACATTCTTAGATTGTGCAATACTATGCAAATGAATGAGGAGTCTAAATATGCTTGTAGTAACATGGTTGTAGCATAACCTGTGACCATGGTACTTCCTCTCTAGAGGTCCGGACAGCAGTCTGTCTGAGACATTTTACATTTACATTTACGTCATTTAGCAGACGCTCTTATCCAGAGCGACTTACAAATAGGTGCATTCACCTTATAGCCAGTGGGATCACCACTTTACAATGTTTTATTTTTATTTTTATTTTTTGGGTGGGGGGGGGTGGGTTGGGGTAAGGGGGGGATAGAAGGATTACTTTATCCTATCCCAGGTATTCCTTAAAGAGGTGGGGTTTCAAATGTCTCCGGAAGGTGGTGAGTGACTCCGCTGTCCTGGCGTCGTGAGGGAGCTTGTTCCACCATTGGGGTGCCAGAGCAGCGAACAGTTTTGACTGGGCTGAGCGGGAACTATGCTTCCGCAGAGGTAGGGGAGCCAGCAGGCCAGAGGTGGATGAACGCAATGCCCTCGTTTGGGTGTAGGGACTGATCAGAGCCTGAAGGTACGGAGGTGCCGTTCCCCTCACAGCTCCGTAGGCAAGCACCATGGTCTTGTAGCAGATGCGAGCTTCAACTGGAAGCCAGTGGAGTGTGCGGAGGAGCGGGGTGACGTGAGAGAACTTGGGAAGGTTGAACACCAGACGGGCTGCGGCATTCTGGATGAGTTGTAGGGGTTTAATGGCACAGGCAGGGAGCCCAGCCAACAGCGAGTTGCAGTAATCCAGACGGGAGATGACAAGTGCCTGGATTAGGACCTGTGCCGCTTCCTGTGTAAGGCAGGGTCGTACTCTCCGAATGTTGTAGAGCATGAACCTACAGGATCGGGTCACCGCCTTGATGTTAGCGGAGAACGACAGGGTGTTGTCCAGGGTCACGCCAAGTCTCTTCGCACTCTGGGAGGAGGACACAACGGAGTTGTCAACCGTGATGGCGAGATCATGGAACAGGCAGTCCTTCCCCGGGAGGAAGAGCAGCTCCGTCTTGCCAAGGTTCAGCTTGAGGTGGTGATCCGTCATCCATACTGATATGTTTGACGGAAAGGTAAAGCCTCAGTTGTATTGTGTGTCTTGGGAATGAAAAAAAAGGTTGCTGGAAGATTGTCGTGATCATTGATCTGTAATAGTAGTGTTTTCAAAGTTAATGTTGACACCCCCTCCCTCAGACAGCGACCCTACGCCCATACTTGAATGCTGTGCGTGCCACACTGCAGGCCGCCCTCTGCCTGGAGAACTTCTCCTCTCAGGTGGTGGAACGCCACAACAAGCCAGAGGTGGAAGTCAGGTGAGTTGTGTTGTGTGTGAAAGTCTCTCGCTCACTCTCTTCCTCTCTCTCTCTCTCTCTCGCTCTCTTTCTCTCTTAGTCCTCATAATGATATTGTTAGTGTTATTTGTTACAGAGTCTTCTCTCATTACAGGAGTAGTAAAGAGCTCTTACTACAGCCTGTGGTGATCAGCCGGAATGACAAGGAGAAGGTCCTAATCGAGGGCTCCATCAACTCTGTGCGAGTCAGCATTGCTGTGAAGCAGGTCAGGGGTTATGACCCTCCTTTTCACTTTCAATGTCACCCTTCCATTATCTTGATGTTGTGTGTTTGTTTAAGTAAGTAAAGTCTTTCACGTACACTGAGTGTATAAATCATTAAGAACACCTGCTCTTTCCATGACAGCCTGACCAGGTGAATCTAGGTAAAAGCTATGATCCCTTGTTGATGTCACTTGTTAAATCGACTTCAATCAGTGTATATGAAGGGGAGGAGACAGGCTAAAGAAGGATTGTTAAGCCTTGAGACAATTGAGACATGGATTGTGTATAGTCCCGTGTAGCTCAGTTGGTAGAGCATGGCGCACGGGGCGCACGGGGGGCCAGTATGAATTTTGTTTTACAAAAATGTATGCACTCACTAACTGTAAGTCGCTCTGGATAAGAGCGTCTGCTAAATTACTAAAATGTTTTTTTTTAAATGTATGTGTGCCATTCAGAGGGTGAATGGGCAAGACTAAAAATGTAAGTGCCTTTGAACGGGTATGGTTGTAGGTGCTAGGCGCACCGGTTTGTGTCAGGAACTGCAACGCTGCTGGGTTTTTCACGCTCAACAGTTTCCTGTGTGTATCAAGAATGGTCCACCACCCAAAGGACATCCAGCCAACTTGACACAACTGTGGGAAGCATTTGAGTCAACATGGGCCAGCATCCCTGTGGAACGCTTTCGACACCTTGTAGAGTTCATGCCCCGACGAATTAAGGCTGTTCTGAGGGAAAAAAGGGGGGTGCAACTCAATATTAGGAAGGTGTTCTTAATGTTTTGTACACTCAGTGTAGATTTAAAAGCCTTCGGCTGCAAATAAAAAAGTGTGTTTGATGGAAATGCTGACTGGTGCTCTGTGATTGGCTCCATCAGGCTGATGAGATTGAGAAGATCCTGTGCCACAAGTTCATGCGCTTCATGATGATGAGAGCGGAGAACTTCTTCATTCTCAGGAGGAAACCAGTTGAGGTGAGCGATGAGTCAAGAAAACTGAAACGGGATACGATCCAGTTGGTGTTTGTATTGCGTCAGATGTTTTAAGACTTGCTCATCTTTTTTCTTCCTTCTGTCTCTCTTCCTTCATCTCTCCATCCTGTCATCTAGGGCTATGACATTAGTTTCCTCATCACCAACTTCCACACGGAGCAGATGTACAAGCATAAGCTAGTGGACTTCGTCATCAACTTCATGGAGGAGATCGACAAGGAGATCAGCGAGATGAAGCTGTCTGTCAATGCCCGTGCCCGTATCGTTGCGGAGGAGTTCCTCAAGAATGTAAGACTGCTATGTTTTAGAAGAAAAACCATCTAGATTCTAATGCATTTATAGAAATGTGGTCAAATCAATGGGAATAATGAAACAATATTATGATGTTTGTCAATGCCTTCCTGTTGTTTCAGTTCTGAGGTGGTATCCTCGCATTCCTCTCACTGATCACATGACTTGGCCATGACCGTGGATCTGTGAGAGACTGGGCAGGCTCAAGGGCCCGATAGCAGGAAGAGGGTGGAGAAGCGTACTGTGAGTGAACAACCAATCAGTGGCGAAGACTATAGAAAAGTGACCAATCCAGTGTGGGTGTGGCGCACCAAACTGTGTCTCACAAGTATGTACGGTACTCATAAATATTGATGACTGTATATAATGAAATATTTCCTAGTTTATTTTTCTGCCTCTTAGAGCAAATCTCAAAACCAAGGCGGGTCCTTAAAAGTATTAACCGAGTTGATATTCATGATGACAGGGACAATGAGAATGTGTTGTTGCAACTGAAACAGCCTGTATTGTTTTTATACATTCTGTATGTCTTTATGTACTCTTGTTTGTCTATGTGTTCAGGTTTTTTTCTTCTCATTTTGTTACAACAACAAAAATATTAACCTGTTCAGTAAGATCATCATGGAGAGAAAAAAATCAGATGTATGTTTACATTTGATTACAAGACACGTCACAGATTTATTGATTTGTCGTAAGATATGAAATGATAATAATGAATGATATAATCACCAATAAAAGTCATGACAGCTTGTTTGTACTTATGATGCTTGTGTGTATCCCATAAATCCCCTCCTTTTTGTCCACATCCTCATTCATGAGGTTGAGTGTGCATACCATTTGATACGCACTTTGTCTCATTCTATTTCTGTGGCACTAGCTGTGTTGGTTGGGACTCTAGTCTCTGCTAAGATCAGCTGTTTCTGTTAGTAAGGGTCTCTATTATTTCAGTTGCGAGAAAGGGGAAGCGAATATGTGTTTTCTGGCTCTAGTATGAGTCAGATCTTGCATGCTTCCTGGTAGAGTGTGGGCCTCTAGCTCTGAACTAAAACTGAGACTGTGGTTGGAGTATTTTTGTTGAAAGTGATTTCCCTTCTTTCGTAAGCCTAAAACTGCAAACGCGTGTTGCATTATAGCCAATTCTTGTATTTCAAAGTTTATTTTCATGACACTTTTTATGTTTCATGTTCCAGCATATTCATTCAACACTAGTGATCTTTGGTAATTTGTATGCAATTATGTGCTTGGCTGATTTGGAGAAAATCCACATTTCCAGAAAAAGATACATGTTAATTGTGAGGTCATCTGTAATAGAGGACCTCTGTTATGAATCTGAGGCATCTGTATAAAAATACCACAAAAAATCTTTATTGAAGCTGTAGGAGGAGAATTCTTGGCATTTTGAAAACAATGATCAAACATTTTGATCCTATAGCAGCCTACATAAGCACCAACAATTGGATTTGCCCACATATCCGCACATGCTGATGGTGTAGCCAAACAATAAAAATATACTGAACAAAAATATAAACGCAAGGTGTTGGTCCCATGTTTCATGAGCTGAAATAAAAGATCCCAGAAATGTGTAACCACGCCAGCCCAGGACCTCCACATTCGGCATCTTCACCTGTGGGATCGTATGAGACCAGCCACCTGGACAGCTGATGAAACTGAGGAGTATTTCTGTCTGTAATAAAGCCCTTTTGTGGGGAATTGCCTGGGCCTGGCTCCCCAGTGGGTGGGCCTATGCCCTCCCAGGCTCCTGCCCAGTCATGTTCCATAGATAAGGGCCTAATGAATTTATTACAATTGACTGATTTCCTTATATGAACTGTAACTCAGTAAAATCTTTGAAATTGTTGCATGTTGCATTTATATTTTTCTTCAGTATATGTATAATAATATGATAAATACAGGTAACTTGCCAAAATAAAGGAAACACCAACATAAAGTGTCTTAATAGGGCTTTGGGCCACCATGAGCCAGAACAGCTTCAATGCACCTTAGTATAGATTTTACAAGTGTCTAGAACTCTATTGGAGGGATGTGACACCATTCTCCCACAAGAAATTCCATCATTAGTTTTGTTGTTGATGGTGGTGGTGGAAAACTCTGTCTCAGGCGCCGCTCCAGAATTTCCCATAAGTGTTAAATTGGGTTGAGATCTGGTGACTGAGACGGCAATGGCATATTGTTTACATCGTTTTCATGCTCATCAAACCATTTACTGACCAGTCGTGCTCTGTGGATGGGGGCATTGTCATCCTATGGGGGCATAGCCATGGTAGCCAAAATAATGGCCTGCCCAGTATTTTTAAACATGACCCCAGAGAGGAAGAGGCGAAGCAAGTGGTTTTACTACGCCCAGAATCTGTCCACGAAAAATAAACCAACGAATTTAGGATTTTGGTCAACAAAAAATGTAATCGCTAATTTGCTACGTGAGGCTTATTTGATCGAATACAATTTTTGTAATGGTTAGGTTGTTACAAATGCACTGGCATTTCGGCAACTTAGAAAAAAATGACTTCATATCAGAGTGGTGCCTGCTGTCATAGAGACAGATATAGGACTAATCATGGATATTACCAGTTTTAAGATGGACGTTTCCATTGAGGGCTACCACCATTTTAAAGTAGTCAACTGGGTGGGGATTCCTATGAGTTGGGAGCAATGAGCCAATGGAGAAGAAGAAAATGGAATACTTTAAAATGAAGATAGCCTCATGGCGCTGCCCATGCTGTCACAGACGATGTGATGGCAAAGATACAAAGATTAGTCCTCTATCTAGCTCTATGGCTGTTGTGCACAAGCAATATGCCCTCTCATTGGCTAGAATGGTCTCCCAACTGATCTCGTCTCCTCTCGCATGACTTCCTTCCATCTTTGAGGACATGTATTCCCATTGTTAAAGCGATCAATCGACTATCTTGTCAATATAATAGACAATCTTTGATTACCCTAAGCACGATGGAATGTTAATTGCTTAATTAACTCAGGAACCACACCTGTGTGGAAGCACCTGCTTTCAATATACAGTGGGGAAAACAAGTATTTAGTCAGCCACCAATTGTGCAAGTTCTCCCACTTAAAAAGATGAGAGAGGCCTGTAATTTTCATCATAGGTACACGTCAACTATGACAGACAAATTGAGGAAAAAAAATCCAGAAAATCACATTGTGGGATTTTTAATGAATTTATTTGCAAATGATGGTGGAAAATAAGTATTTGGTCACCTACAAACAAGCAAGATTTCTGGCTCTCACAGACCTGTAACTTCTTCTTTAAGAGGCTCCTCTGTCCTCCACTCGTTACCTGTATTAATGGCACCTGTTTGAACTTGTTATCAGTATAAAAGACACCTGTCCACAACCTCAAACAGTCACACTCCAAACTCCACTATGGCCAAGACCAAAGAGCTGTCAAAGGACACCAGAAACAAAATTGTAGACCTGCACCAGGCTGGGAAGATTGAATCTGCAATAGGTAAGCAGCTTGGTTTGAAGCAATCAACTGTGGGAGCAATTATTAGGAAATGGAAAACATACAAGACCACTGATAATCTCCCTCAATCTGGGGCTACACGCAAGATCTCACCCCGTGGGGTCAAAATGATCACAAGAACGGTGAGCAAAAATCCCTGAACCACACGGGGGGACCTTTTTTATTTTTTTATTTTTTTTAATTTTTATTATTATTTTTATTTTATTTTATTTTTTGGGGGGGGATGGATCAGCTTAATATTGCAGATAGATTGTATCTTCTATCAATGTAATTGTCTGCATCACTTCCAATCCCCCATGTTTTATTTTTATTTTTTATATATATATATATTCCCCTTTATTACTTTTCAACCCCACCATCCTTTCCCTACTTGGAGTAAATTAGTGAACAACAACGCCCAGGCCTCTACTTCCGGTCTATAATTACTATCTACACCTTATGGACAGAGTTAATTTTACAATAATTCTATATCTATATATATATATATATATATATTTATTTATTTTTTTGCTCCTGAACTTCTTCTACTCTAAACCTCTCCAATCATTTTCATGATGTCCATCCGGTTTGCTTCTAAATGCCATATCTTTCTAACTGTGCTCTTTCCCAAAAGCTCCCAACATACAACCTATATACTTATTATGGACACAGTATGCTTACATTATTAGCTATCTTTTTTATTATTTGTTGTTATTTGTTATTAGTCCCATCCTTCAACTCTATTCAATACCTCCCATCTATCTCTTAACACCATCCATATAGGATTTCTATTTGCCATATATATTTCAACCATACTGTGATGTTTTACAAAAGTTCTGAACCTTTCTATTCTCATTGCTTCTACAGATTGTGAATTAAAAATAAACATTTTTGCTAAAAGTATTATTATATTATTGATTGATTGACTATGACTTTTCAGATCACCCAGTAATGCTATCTGTAAGGTTAGTTCCAGGTAAATATTGCAATCCTTTAGCCATTCCTGGACCTGTGTCCAAAAACAAGCTACAAATGGACAGAACCAAAACAAATGATCTAATGATTCTATCTCTTCACAGCAAAATCTGCAGAGCTGGGAAGATTGTATCCCCCATATAAATAACATTCTATTGGTAGCAATAATTTTATATAATAATTTAAATTGAAAGATTCTAATTTTTGAATCCGGTGTCGTTTTGCGTGTCAGTTCATAAACACTATGCCATGGGATCGGTACGTCAAAGATCTCTTCCCAACTATTTTGCAATCTATATGGGACGGCTGTCAATCCTTTGGTCCTTAAGTGAAACTGATATACTTTTTTATTTATCACAGTTTTCCTTAACCAATTATGTTCTTTAATGCAAGGCCGACAGACAAGTTCCTTACTTTCTCCCCCTTCAACTTTCCTCTTCCACTTTTGCGGTAAGGCTGCAATTATTTGGTTGTAATTTTGGGTAGAGCAGACATTTCCATATGTTTTTGTTAGCTGCATGTGCGACATAACTCCACCAGTCCTACCGATGATATCATTTACGAAGATTATACCTTTTTTAAACATTCTGTCAAAAAATAAAGTTTTTTTGTCAATTAGTATATTTGAATTTAACCACAATATTTGTTGCATTATTTGTTCTGTCGTTTCTGGAGGATTAAATTGAAATTGCAACCAACTTTCTATGGCTTGTTTTAGAAATAGTGACATTTGGGAGATTATTTCCTTTTCAAATAACTGAAAGTGAGAGGTTGTAATCTGAATAAAGGGAAAAAGGCCTTTCTTGAACAGTGGGTGAGACAATCTTACTAATTTGCTTGAGAACCAGTTCGGATTTAAGTATAACTTTTGGATGACTGAAGATTTTAGTGATAGGTCTAATGCTTTAATATTTAATAATTTCTGTCCTCCGAATTCATATTCATTATATAAATATGCTCTTTTAATTTTGTCTGGCTTGCCGTTCCAAATAAAATTGAATATTTTTTTCTCATATAATTTAAAAAACTGTTTACTAGGCGTAGGCAAGACCATAAGCAAATAGGTAAACTGGGATAATACTAAAGAGTTAATCAGGGTGATTTTTCCACAAATTGACAGGTATTTTCCTTTCCATGGTAGTAAGATCTTATCTATTTTTGCTAACTTTCTATTAAAATGTATTGAAGTGAGATCATTTATTTCCTTTGGGATATGTATTCCGAGTATATCCACATCACCATCAGACCATTTTATTGGTAAACTACATGGTAATGTAAAAATTGTATTTTTTAGTGATCCAATACGTAATATAGTACATTTGTCACGGGGGGACCTAGTGAATGACCTGCAGAGAGCTGGGACCAAAATATCAAAGCCTACCATCAGTAACACACTACGCCGCCAGGGACTCAAATCCTGCAGTGCCAGACGTGTCCCCCTGCTTAAGCCAGTACATGTCCAGGCCCGTCTGAAGTTTGCTAGAGTGCATTTGGATGATCCAGAAGAGGATTGGGAGAATGTCATATGGTCAGATGAAACCAAAATATAACTTTTTGGTAAAAACTCAACTCGTCGTGTTTGGAGGACAAAGAATGCTGAGTTGCATCCAAAGAACATGATGCCTACATTGAAGCATGGGGGTGGAAACATCATGCTTTGGGGCTGTTTTTCTGCAAAGGGACCAGGACGACTGATCCGTGTAAAGGAAAGAATGAATGGGGCCATGTATCGTGAGATTTTGAGTGAAAACCTCCTTCCATCAGCAAGGGCATTGAAGATGAAACGTGGCTGGGTCTTTCAGCATGACAATGATCCCAAACACACCGCCCGGGCAACGAAGGAGTGGCTTCGTAAGAAGCATTTCAAGGTCCTGGAGTGGCCTAGCCATTCTCCAGATCTCAACCCCATAGAAAATCTTTGGAGGGAGTTGAAAGTCCGTGTTGCCCAGCGACAGCCCCAAAACATCACTGCTCTAGAGGAGATCTGCATGGAGGAATGGGCCAAAATACCAGCAACAGTGTATGAAAACCTTGTGAAGACTTACAGAAAACGTCTGACCTGTGTCATTGCCAACAAAGGGTATATAACAAAGTATTGAGAAACTTTTGTTATTGACCAAATACTTATTTTCCACCATAATTTGCAAATAAATTCATAAATCCTACAATGTGATTTTTCTGGAGAAAAAAAATCTATTTTTGTCTGTCATAGTTGACGTGTACCTATGATGAAAATTACAGGCCTCTCTCATCTTTTTAAGTGGGAGAACTTGCACAATTGGTGGCTGACTAAATACTTTTTTCCCCCACTGTACTTTGTATCCCTCATTTATTAAAGTGTTTACATTATTTTGACAGTTACCTGTAGATTACATTTTTATATAACACATTGACATGAAAAGACAACACAGTGACACTTCTAAGGTTCAAATTAGACAAGTGGTTTCCATTGACCCAGGTTTATTCGACGAAAGCAATGTCACAAAAACAATCTTTGCGACATGTGTAATGGAAACGGCAGATAAAGGAGACATTTTTGAAAGATTAAAAAAAGACTAACTTTCTATATTGCGACAAATGATGGTGGAAAGTGTTTTTCGAATGAATTATGATTGCCGAATAATTTAAAGTACGCAGGGCACTCGATGTCAACACAACTATGAAGCTCCACTCCACATTTAATTCTAAATACCTACTGCCTGCTAAATCCATTTTTCAACTACACTACTGGTCAAAAGTTTTAGAACACCTACTCATTCAAGGGTCTTTCTTTATTTTTACTACTTTCTACATTGTAGAATAATAGTGAAGACATCAAAACTATGTAGTAACCAAAAAAGTGTTAAACAAATCAAAATATATTTTATATTTCAGATTCTTCAAATAGCCACCCTTTGCCTTGATGACAGCTTTGCACACTCTTGCATTCTCTCAACCAGCTTCATGAGGTAGTCACCTAGAATGCATTTCAATTAACAGGTGTGCCTTCTTAAAAGTTAATTTGTGGAATTTCTTTCCTTCTTAATGTGTTTGAGCCAATCAGTTGTGTTGTGACAAGGTGGGTGGGTATACAGAAGATAGCCCTATTTGGTAAAAGACCAAGTCTATATTATGGCAAGAACAGCTCAAATAAGCAAAGAGAAACGACCGTCCAACATTACTTTAAGCAAAAACCATCAAGTGCTATGATGAAACTGATTCTCATGAGGACCGCCACAGGAGTGGAAGACCCAGAGTTACCTCTGCTGCAGAGGATAAGTTCATTAGAGTTACCAGCCTCAGAAATTGCAGCCCAAATAAATGCTTCACAGAGTTCAAGTAATAGACACATCTCAACATCAACTGTTCAGAGGATACTGTGTGAATCAGGCCTTCATGGCCGAATTGCTGCAAAGAAACCACTAATAAAAGGACACCAATAAGAAGAGACTTGCTTGGGTCAAGAAACACGAGCAATGGACATTAGACCGGTGGAAATTTGTAATTTGGTCTGGAGTCCAAATTTGAGATTTTTGGTTACAACCGCCGTGTCTTTGTGAGACGTGGTGTGGGTGAACGGAGGATCTCTGCATGTGTATTTCCCACCGTAAAGCATGGAGGAGGTGGTGTTATGGTGCTTTGCTGGTGACACTGTGATATATTTAGAATTCAAGGCACACTTAACAAGCATGGCTACAACAGAATTCTGCAGCTATACGCCATGCCATATGGTTTGGCCTTAGTGGGACTATCATTTGTTTTTCAACAGGACAATGACCCAACACACCTCCAGGCTGTATAAGGGCTATTTTACCAAGAAGGAGAGTGAAGGGGTGCTGCATCAGATGACCTGGCCTCCACAATCCCCCGACCTCAACCCAATTGAGATGGTTTGGGATGAGTTGGACCGCAGAGTGAAGGAAAAGCAGCCAACAAGTGCTCAGCATATGTGGGAACTCCTTCAAGACTGTTGGAAAAGCATTCCAGGTGAAGCTG
>NC_139995.1:18530787-18672518 GCF_964263955.1 Coregonus lavaretus | reverse complement strand
GTGCCCAACAATGCAGAGTGCCATGGCGCTGCTTGATAAGGCCCAGTTCGGGTCGCCAAGCCACATAATCATACACACCGGAAGCAACGACCTGCGTGCTCAGCAGGAGAGGGTGGCGACTTCACTACGGGGAGTGATTGAGAAGGCCTCCGCAATCTTCCCCAACTCAAGGATCGTGGTGTCAATCCTTCTACAGAGGAAGGACTTCCACCCTGCCACAATCCAAAGAATAAACGCCAGCCTCTCCCGGGACTGTGCCCTGTGACTCAATCTACACCTGGCCCACCATCCCTCCCTCGATCTGGACTGTCTCTATGACCATGTTCACCTGTACAGGGAGACAGTCCCCATCCTTGCTAAGACTCTCAAAGACGTCGCTTTAAACCGCATCCCGACCTCTCCACCCAGGAACAGCGGAGCAATCTCCACCCCCCCGAGATCACCGAGACAACACCCCGGACAAACACCCTGGACCCCCCAACCACGGCCACAGCACCACCAACCTCAATGCCCACCACATCCAGCGCAGCACAGACCACCCCAGCCCAGCTTCAGACCCACCCAGACGAGGCCTAACACCCCCCTCCCCCCCACCACAGACCCACACCTGGAGGAGCCACAGCCCGGCAGACAGAGCTATGCACAAGCTGTGAGAGGAGCAACTGGCCCAGCTCCCACCAACGAAATGAGTGACATCAAACAAATGCTGAATCTACTATGCTCACATGTGATAGGCCGAGGGTCATGGTAAGATGAGCACAAGAACTCCACCATCCTCACACTACATCCACCCAAGTGGCATGACACAAATACTATCTTAAATGATAAACAAATCACATTTGCATAATAAGAGTTTACCTCAATTGAAAAATCCTATTTTAAATAGTTATTGTTGGATTGTGAGTGTTTATCTCAATTGGAAGGTAAAGAAAAAACAGTTATGAAGTCTTTTTACGTTGCATGTTGGAATTTACAAGGCTTGAAGTCCTCTGCTTTTGGGCTAAAGAGCAGAAACCCAGACTTCCTTAAAGAAATTGATGATGTTGATATTGTAGTACTACAGGAAACATGGTGCAGAGGTGATGTTGCCACTGGCTGTCCACTAGTTTTTAGGGAGATAATCGTACCATTCACCAAATTAAAAGGAATCACACAGGGCAGAGACTCAGGGGGAATGCTAATATGGTATAAATCTGAACTAACTAATTCAATCGAATTGATCAAAACAGGAGAATTCTTTATCTGGCTAGAAATCAACAAGGAGGCTATCTTAACAGATAACAACGTCTTCCTCTGTGCCACATACATTCCCCCCTCAGAGTCACCCTACTTCAATGAAGAGAGTTTCTCCATTCTAGAGGGGGAGATTAGTCACTTTCAGGCCCAAGGCAATGTGCTGGTCTGTGGATACCTGAATGCTAGAACAGCAGAAGAACTTGACACTATTAACAGTCATGGGGATAAACACCTACCGGGAAGCAACAACCTTTCCCTCCCCACATACCCCCACAGAAACAACTATGACAAAGTGAAAAACAAAAATGGAGTACAGCTCCTGAAGCTCTGTCGAACACTGGGTCTGTACATAGTCAATGGTAGGCTAAGAGGGGACTCTTTTGGTAGGTACACCTACAGCTCATCCCTTGGCAGCAGTACTGTAGACTTCTTCATCACAGACCTTAACCCAGAGTCTCTCAGAGCCTTCACAGTCAGCCCACTAACACCTCTCTCAGACCACAGTAAAATCACAGTGTATCTGAGAAGAGCAGAACCCAACCATGAAGCATCACGGCCCAATAAATTACATGGTACTAAACAGACCTATAGATGGAGTGCAAACAGTACAGAAATCTACCAACAAGCAATTAGTAGCCAAAAAATACAATCTCTCCTGGACAACTTTTTAGCATTAACATTCTCCTACACCAATGAAGGTGTAAATTTGGCCGTTTGGAACATAAACTTTATATTTGACAAATTAGCCTCCTTGGCTAATCTTAAGAAACATAAGAGCAAACCAAAAAGAATAGCTAACGAAAAATGGTTTGATAATGATTGCAAAAATCTAAGAAAGTCATTAAGAAATATATCTAATCATAAACACAGAGACCCAGACAACAAAAATATACGTCTTCAATATGGGGAAACACTGAAGCAATACAAACACACCCTAAGAACAAAAAAAGAACAGCACATTAGAAATCAGCTGGATGTGATTGAGGAATCCATAGAATCAAACGACTTCTGGGAGAATTGAAATAAATTAAACAAACCTCATAATGAGGAATTGGCTATCCAAAATGGGGATCTGTGGAGAAATCACTTTGCAAACCTCTACAGCAATATAACAAAGAGCCCAGAACAACAAGATATACAAGAAAAATTACAAATCCTTGAATCAGCAGTCAAAGACTATCAGAATCCTGTGGATACCCCAATTACAGAACAATAATTATTGGAAAAACTTTGCACCTGGTCTCACCCTACACAACACTGAAATCAAGTGTCTGCTGTACGCAGATGACCTGGTGCTACTGTCTCCCACTAAGGAGGGGTTACAGCAGCATCTAGATCATCTGCACAGATTCTGTCAGACCTGGGCCCTGACCGTTAATAATAAAAAAAAAGAATATAATGATATTCCAAAAATGGTCCGGAAATCAGGATGACAAATATAAATTCTATTTGGACACAGTTCTATTAGAACACACCAAAAACTACACATATCTAGGACTAAACATCAGCAACACAGGTAGCTTTCACATGGCTGTGAATGAGCTGAGAGACAAAGCAAGAAGAGCATTCTATGCCATTAAAAGGAATATTAAAATTCCAATTAGAATCTGGCTCAAAATTTTCCAATCAGTTATAGAACCAATTGCTCTATATGGCAGCGAAGTATGGGGTCCGTTCTCTAATACTGAATTTACCAAATGGGACAAACATCCAATCGAAATACTGCATGCAGAGTTTTGCAAGACTGTATTGCAAGTGCAAAGAAAAACTCAAAATAACTCATGTAGAGCAGAATTGGGCCAATACCCCCTCCTTATTCGAATAGAAAAAAGAGCAATCAAATTTTACAACCATCTAAAAACAAGTGACCCCAAAACATTCCATCATACAGCTCTACTATGTCAAGAGATGAAACAAGAGAAGAGTCCCCTCAGCCAGCTGGTTCTGAGGCTCAGTTCACTAACCAAAACCAACCTCATAGAGCATCAGGACAGCACTCAGAAAATCTGGCCCAACCAAATCATCACAAAGCAAAAAGAAAAATATATCACCTATTGGAAAGACACCACAAAAAATCAAAGTAAACTTCAGTGCTATTTGGCTCTAAACAGACAGTACATGGTGGCAGACTATCTGACCACTGTGACTGATAGAAAACTGAGGAAAACAATGACTAGGTACAGACTCAGTGAGCACAGTTTGGCTATAGAGACCGGTCGTCACAGGCAAACCTGGCTGCCCAGAGAGGACAGGCTGTGCTCACTCTGCCTCCGGGGAGAGGTAGAGACAGAGCTGCATTTCCTACTACACTGTGAAAAATACTCAGACCTAAGAGAATCTTTCTTTCCCAAAATTATCATCCAGTACAAAGAATTTGAAACTATAAAAGAGGAAGAAAAAATCCAATATTTATTGGGTGAAAAGCCAAAATGTACAATTTTGGCAGCCAAATATGTGTCCTCCTGCCACAACTTGAGGGACAGCCAGTGAAAAGTGTAATGTAATGTCAATAATATTTCCTGTTTGGTTTTGGCTTTCATACCATGTAATGTGTCTTCTCAGTCGTGTTGAGATTGGTCAACTACTATTGCTTTAATGTATTGTTATTCTCATTAATATTGTTGTTGTAGTTGCTGTTAATGGTAATCCCATTTCCACTACTACTATTATTATTATTGCTGTTGGTCCCACCATTTTTGTTATATCTATACTTTGACAATGTAAGTAATTTTACTTGCCATGTCAATAAAGTCTATTGAATTTAATTTAATTGAGAAAGAGAGAGAGAAAGAAAGAAAGAGAAAGAAAGAGAAAGAGAGAAAGAGGACGGGAGAGAGAGAGAGAAAGCGGAGGGGAGAGAACGAGAAAGAGAGAGAGAGAGAGGGAGCGAGAGAGAGAAAGAGAGAGAGAAAGAGGAGGGGAGAGAGAAAGAGAAAGAGAGAAAGCGGAGGTTGAGAGAGAGAGAGGAAGGGAGAAAGAGACAGAGGAGGGGAGAGAGAGAGAGACTTTTTTGACTTTTTGTCTTTCTTTAATGGTACATTCTCATTTCATTAAAACCTCACCCCCACCCCAGAAAATAAAACATAATAATTACCAATATCCCCTGTACTGCATACTCACCTTTCCCTCTACCCCACGATACAAAAACAACACCACACATCACAATAACCCACACCTCACCACTTCTACAACCGTATATCCAGACCATCTTCCCCAACTATACAGACAGCCCCCCCAACACACCATATCTCTTGAAACATCTCCACACTTTTTATCATTTTATAGAACTCAAAATCCACCCTAAGGCGCGCAGAGACCATCCCATTAAATAATAGTAAAGGGTCTGTTATCCCTCCACCTTTGACCCGGTTCCTCCTTGTTATCCAAATAGCTAACTTTGCCTGAGCAAACAGGAAATTCAACAACACACATTTAGCATTTTCCTTATTTGAATACCTGTACCCCATTATAAACATCCCGACAGTAAACTCCACCCCCAACCTCTCACACAGACATTCCAACAGAGACATTAATGGCATTAACCTGGCGCACACAGAAAACACATGAATCACAGTTTCACTCATGACACAGAAAGGACACCCCTGTCCGACTCCCGGTTCAACCCGTGCCAACAAGCTGTTAGTGGCCAGGGCTCCATGTAAAACCCTCCACTGGAGGTCCCCTGACCTCTTTGGTACTGGAAGTTTGTAGAGCCCCCTCCATCTAAAACCCACCATACTCTCCGCCCCACATACCCCCTGCCACTGATGTGCCTTCACTCCTGTTAGGCTCCTGATGTTCCTTAGCTTAACGCAGAAGTTGTAGAGAGCTTTACCTCCTACCCCTTCAAACTCCCCCAGGCTCGGAGTGTTAAAATCTAACAAGTCTTGGCCGCTCAAACACCCCCTTTACCGGCTCAGACAGTGCCTCCTGGACTTCCCCCAGGAATCTCTCCAGCAGCCTAAGAGATGTTAGTCCTATTTGTTGTACTAGGACTTCTGGGGTTTTCCACCCCTCCTCTCCCAGCAGTCGCAGGTCACCCAGACTTAGTAATCCCGCTGCCATCAGTCGCCTCTTCAGGGTGGCCGACTGAACCGATCTCAAAAGGATGGCTGGGTTGTGGAAGATAGGCTCCTCCCACACCCACACCCCAGGCTCCACACCCCCTTCTCATGTGGGTCTTAGTAGCTGCCAGGCCCTCAGCACTGCAGAGTAAAAATCAGAGAGACCTGCTGTACTCAGCCCCTCCAGCCTCATGAGGAATAGCTGCCGGTCCAACCCTAATCCGCCTGCTCTCCTCAGCAGCGCGCATGCTGGCTCCCTCCATCCAACATCAGTATGGTACAGCAGTCTCTGCGCCGCCTTTAGTCGGAATGCAGCCACCCTGCTCTCCAGTTCCACCAGGCCCTGTCCTCCTTAATTTACGGACATATACAACACTGCCGCCCTCAGCCAGTGATGGCCTGACCAGAAAAAATCCACCAGCTTGCATTACAGGTCTGCGAGCAGACCAGCGGGGGGGTTGAGGACAGCCAGTTTATGCCACAGGGAAGATGCCACCAGGTTGTTGATTATCAGCACCCTCTCTCTATATGACACTTGGGACAGGAGCCACCTCCACCTGGCCAGTCTTGACACCACTGCCTGTGACAGCCCCTCCCAGTTCTTCCTGACCCACCTCTCCGAGCCCAGGTACACCCCCAAAATGTTAAGCCCTTCACAACCCCACTGCAAATCCCCTGGAAGCAGAGGAGGGGCCCTATCCCCCCATGCCCCACATAACAGAGCTTTGCTCTTGCCCCAGTTTACCTTAGCTGACGAAGCTCCCTCATACACCTTCAGACTATTCTCTAGTGCCTGTATATCCTGACCATCCCTGACCATCACAGAAACGTTATCTGCATACGCTGACACTGCTATGCCTGTCCAGCACACTCCCTGCAGTCTCCACTCCCAAAAAATACTCAATGGCTAGTGTATATAAATGCCCTGATAGAGGGGCATCCTTGCCCCGCCTCACCCAGACTGGCCTACTGAGCCCCCCTCCCACCTTAACCATACATGATGCCCCAGCATACAACATCTTCACATAGGCCAAAAACCTTTCCACAAACCCAAACATCACATTAAACAGATACTCATGGTCCACTCTATCAAAAGCCTTCTCTTGATCTAAAGAGACCAGACCAAAGTTCACATTAGAACCTCTCGACAAGTCCAACATGTCCCTGATTAAGAACAAGTTGTCCGTGAATGAGCGTCCTGGTACGCAATATGTCTGGTCCTTGTGTACTATAGAGTCCAGATGGGACTTCAGTCTGTTGTAGTCTGCACAGAGCAATGCCACAGGCCTCCAGTCCCCTTTTTTGGGCAGGAGAGTCAGAGCCGCCCGCCGGCAGCTCATCGACAACTCTCCTACCCCGACGCACTCACTCAACACGCAAAAGAAGTCCAGTCCAATTATTCCCCAGAATTATTTATAAAACTCCACTGGGAGTCCATCGACCCCCGGTGCACGGCCGGGGGACATCTGGGTTATGGCCTCTGGGGACAACAGGGGAATGTCAATTTCCTCCCTCTGTACCTTAGAGAGCTTAGGGAGTTCGGCAAACAAAACCTGAACACACTTTGGATCACACAGTTCTGCCATATACAACTCAGTATAAAACTCCACAGTCCGCTCCCGCATCTCCCCCACCACAGAGGTCACCCGCCCATCCGAAAGCTGTAGACAATGCATACCCTTGGCTTCACCGCTCTGTCTTTCCAAACCAAAGAAGAAGGAGCTGGGAGCATCCATCTCCTTGAGCATGGAGAACCTAGCTCTTACAAGTGGAGGCCTACTTTGCCTTGCCCCACCAGCTCTACCTCCATCTCACTAATACTATGCTCGAGTTCCCCCAATACTCTCCTAGCCTCTGAGGATGAGAGAGCTGAATACTGTTGACAGAAAAGCCGAATTTGGACTTTTCCCACATCCCACCATTGACTCAGAGATTCATACTCCTCTCTTCGCTGCCTCCACCTTTCCCAAAAAGTTTGGAAACCTGAGCAAAAAGTGGCATCTTGTAAGAGCTTTCCATTAAACTTCCAATAGGATGCCTGCCGAGGTCCTGGTGAAATAGACAGCCGAGCCATGGTTATGTGATGATCCGAAAAACCCACCGGGAGAATGGTAGCGCCTATTGCTCTGATTCCTGGACATGTACAATCGATCAAGCCGGGCTGCACTCACCCTAGCCCCAAAGACCTTCACCCATGTATACTGTCTTGTGTTGGGATGTCTAGTTCTCCAAACATCCACTAGGTCAAACTGATTAATAATGTCCCTTAACACCCCCACTGAACCTGAATGAGGCTCCTCCCCATTTCTGTCTTTCGTAAAATCCATCGTACAGTTCCAGTCCCCGCCGACCACCAGCGTCTCCTCAGGCGATATCTGTGGGAGTTCCTGTCTAAGACACCCAAATAGAAGCCCCCTCTCTCTCCCTGTGTTAGTCGCATACACATTTATAAAGACAAAACCCCTATTGTTAATTTCTGCTTTTACTACAAGCAGACTACCCCTACACACCTCTTTTGAGGAGCAGATTTTTACAGACAGACCCGGTACAAAAAGGACTGCCATCCCTGCACTAACATTTGTCCCATGGCTCAGCACACTTGCCCCTTTCCACCAGAGCCCCCAATCAACTTCATTTACCACATCGCTATGCATCTCCTGCAGAACACCTGTACTTTTTTTTGTTTTACATATTCACCCAACACACTCCTCTTTCCCGCATCTCTGGCGCCATTAATATTAAGCGAGCCTACCCAAAGAGTCTCCATAAAAAGTGGGAGAAAAGCCAGCAAAGAAAGAGACCAATAGCAAAGCTCAAAAAGCCCCAGTGCCAGAAAGAAAACTTTCATCTAAACAGTATCTGAAGGTAGACTTTTACGCACGATTGTGACCTACTTCCTCAACCTAAACCATTTCCTGGGTGAGAGGACACCATGCCCCTCATTTTTCATAGCATGTTGTACTGATCTTACAAACTTTCCCAGATCGCAAAAAAAGCCTCAAGATTTACTTTTTTCCCCTTAGTCTCATTGAGGAACCTTGACAGTTCCCTCACCGTGTACTTTGACCCCTCTGACTGACTGGCTGCCAGCTCTGGACCCATTGAGGAGAAGTCTGAAAAGAAATCCTCCTCATCGTCTTCCTCCTCAGACTCACCTTCCTCCTCCTCATCTCCCATCCTGACCACCTGCTCTTCCTCTCTAGTCAGGGCCTCCCCCTCAGCACCAGGCAAAGGTTCCTTGGTGCCTTTCACCACACCATCCTCTGCCCTCCCACCTCCTTTCTTCTCCCCCTTTTTCCTCTTCCGCTTGACACCCTCCTCCATCCCCCCTAGTCGCTTACCCTTCCCCACTATACTCTCCTCATCCACTAGCATTACCTGACTAAGCCCAGCTTCATCTACACCACCATCCATGACATGACTAGACCCCATCTCAGCTACACCACCATCCATAGCATGACTAGACCCAGCCTCACCTACACCACCATCTATAGCATGACTAGGCCCAGCCTTAGCTACACTACCATCTGTAGCATGACTAGGCCCAGCCTCTGCTGCCTGTGTCTCATGGCCCCCTGCACGTTGACCTCGATTTCCCCCACTGGTGTTTGAACCCTCACCTTGTCTATGGCCTTTATGTGGGCACGCAAAGCTCTTATGCCCCAAAGCCCCACACTCAAAGCACTGTGGACTATCTGTGCTGGCAAAACCTGCGTAGAGCCCCTCCCCATGCCTCACTTTAAAATGCACATTTAACTGTTGCTCATTGTTATTCAGAAACATGAACACTTGCCTCCGGAACAAAACAACATGCTTGACGGCATCTGCCTGAAAACCTGCCGACAGTACACGACAACCACTAGCAAACTTACCAAAACGACTCAACTCCTTCCTGATTTGATCATCCGTAATAAACAGAGGCAAATTTGCAACTACCACCCTAGTCGAAGGGGTAGAAAGAGTAGAAATTGGCACCAACACCCCCCTTACAAATATTCCACTAGAAATGAGCCTACCCACCAAATTTGCTCTTTTCATGAACACAACCACAGCTTTGTTCATTCTTTGTTCATTCCACAGCTCCTACCTGTTCGCCGACCGCGAGCAGAACCTCCTCCACATTAATTCCATTCTCGGGAACACACCTGAATCCATGCTGTAACGACAGCGTCTCCACTGCGCTAGGTTGCGAAGCCATCGCTCACACCACACCGTTCAAAACCCCAGGAAACTAAACCTCTGTCCTCTTCCTCCCTAACTTTGAAAATAAAAACAGTGGGTACCACTAAAACAAACAGTGCATTAACCCTCCACCATAGAAAAGAGAGATTGAAAGGAAAAACCAAGGAAAGAATCAAGAAATAAGTTAGGACAAGCCCTCCACACCAAACACTCAAACTCCAAAAAACTCCCAGCATGCACTGATAGAGAGAGAGAGAGAGAGAGAGAGAGAGAGAGAGAGAGAGAGAGAGAGAGAGAGAGAGAGAGAGAGAGAGAGAGAGAGAGAGAGAGAGAGAGAGAGAGAGAGAGAGAGAGAGAGAATTGGTGCATGAGAGGCAAAGGCATCTGTGGCTGGCCTAGCAAAGGTGTGAATTGAGCTGCTGCCAGGTGCGCTTTAAAACCTTTCAGAGCGTTCGAGTTCAGAATGAATGAACTCAAGTTTTTGTTTTCTCAGCAGACGTCCCTGAAGGTCAGTGAACCCCATGCTTTCCAGAGGCCGGAGATGCCTTTATTAAAACCCTGCCATCCCTCAGGTTCAATCAATGCTGCCTCCGGCCCCACTTCATCATGCACGCTGTTTATCTGATTAAAGAGGGAAAATGACTTAGCCAGAAGCTGAGGGGCATGGCCTCACTGTGTGGAACCTACAGTATATATATATATATATATATATATATATATATATATATATATATATATATATATATATACTGTATATATAAAAGCCAAATAGATATATACCATAATCCATGACCGCCCATTCTGCAGGGCTCTGCTATCTCAGTATGTAGGTTCTACTGTATGCACCTGGTGCATTGATGTTGATCTCAGTGAGTTCCCAGCTGGCTGGTGTCAGGGTTATTCTTCTTTAACAGTATGATATGTACAGTACAGTATGCATCTGAGGGCGAAGAGCATCGGCATGGTTACTTCCCCTCTAAGCCCCTGTAGGCATCATGGTGTATGTCCAAGTCTCCACCAGTCACCTCACACTTGACAGGCTCCACCTGCTCTGACTACATTGGCTCAGGTCAATGGAGCAGGGCCTTTAGGGCTATTGAGCCATGGTCTGCTTAGATCTGGACGTGTTCGCAAACAAGTGTGTGTGTGTAGAGGTTCATTGGGTTTGCGCCAAGTATAACTCCTGGGCACAGTACAGCATCTACGTGTGTATTTGTGTGTGTGTGTGTGTGTGTGTGTGTGTGTGTCTTCACATAGACTAGGACATTTGGCAGGGTATGGAGGGCTGGGAGTGCCATTCTGCTCTGATGCTCTCGGTGTGTGTGTACCGGAACTGAACATTCTGTCCGACAGACAGAGCGGCCAGCGTGTCACAACGGCAGGACAGGACAGAGGGCACAGGAAGCCATGACCCCCCCAAACCTCCCTGACCTCCAGAGCAGTCTGTCGCCACTGACAATGGCAGTCACACTCGGCGGAGCGAGACGCTCTATGCCACACTGAAACACTGTTATGCTCTACCTGATATATATACAGCACCCTGGGGGTCACAAAACTGCCCCCGTATGGACTTTTAGATGTACATAATGTTAGATGTACATAATGTTAGATGTACATAATGTTAGATGTACATAATGTTAGTGGCAGGTGCTAACACTGCTCAGGCTGTTGTTATGTGTTTGTTTTCACCTCAACCCAACCTTCCCTGTCCTCCCTCTCCTTCATCCACTCTGCTGCATTCTGCTATCCCCTCCCTCGCTGTTTTCTCCTCTCCTATTCTCTTCCCTTTGCCAAATCTCCCTTTCCTATCCCTCACCTACATATTTAACCCCACACCCCCCTATCCTCCTCTCCTTTTCCCCACAGACTGACTGTCACTGCTGCTCAGACAAGCTTTAATGCAAACAGGCTGGCAGGACAAAGGCAGCAGCCAGCCACAAACAGCAGCTATGTTAGATTCTCTCTTCACAGTTTACACTCAACCACAAACACACAAATAGGTCCCTTTCCATCTCAATGTACAAGAGGGCATCTTATCCCAGAGATGTAACAGGAGGCTTCCTGTGTCTCCCAGTCCTTTAGATGTTAGATGGTAAACCAGGGTCACACAGGAAGCAGGCTGAGACCAGCGTGATGCTGCAGCAGCATGGCTATGAATGAGCCAGACGGTAGTCCCAGGTTACAGCCCCAGTTAAGCCAACCATGGCATGTTCTGGTGTCTGAAGGGTATAGAGAAGGCTAGAGAAAAGCCTTAGATCCAGCCTTGTGTTCCTTTGTTAGGGCTGTGTTTATCTCGGTGGTGGAGCGGAGCTAAGTAAACATTGTGCCTGCCACCCTGCCGCTTCCTTCAACCCAACAAGCCAATCAGCGCCTCCCCCTAAATTTGCAAATAACAGTGTTTGACTGGCTGAGGAGAAGGAGAACAACACAGGGCCTGGTTATAAATCATATACACTGTGACCACTGCAACACAGTAACATTAGTGTGTTTAGCTGAACTGGGAGGGCGGAGTTGCAGGTTAACAGCACAAGGCTTGTACTGGAGCTATAGCACTTAGTATTGTCAGATTTGAAAAGGGAAAGTGCATGGCTGGACAACATATCTGTCCTTCTACAGTATTTGGTGGTGTGTTTGATGGCAGAGTTGGTGAACTTGGCAAGCTGATATGTGTGTGCGTGTGTGTGTGTGTGTGTGTGTGTGAGTGTGTGTGTGTGTGTGTGTGTGTGTGTGTGTGTGTGTGTGTGTGTGTGTGTGTGCTTGAGTGCGGTATTGTTATAGGAGATGTACAGTATGTGACATAACCAGGCCTTCCTGTCAACAGCACCTTTAATAGGAATGGAATGTAGAGAGCAGACAGAAAGTTTAAAGCATCTGACCGAGATCATATCCCATATTTCTCACAATCATCTTGGATTTTCCAATCGAACATGTTATTCATGTTGGCAAGGTTCCAGAGCGTTCTATGTTTTATGAAGGCACCAAAGCCATTGTGTCACCATACTGAGTGTCAGGAGTGACACAGTGCCTGAGTGGACACAGACGGTCATTAATCAAAGTGTGTCTCAGCAGAGTCCGTTCAGTCTGTGCTGCTGGCCTATCAGGAGGTGTTTTCACTGGGCCAGTGCAGGCAGAGTGGTAAAGGTCCACAGATCTACTGTCTCCTCTCTTATCTCTGCATTAGAGCCTATCATGGGTACGGCCGGAGGAAACTCGGGGAAAGAGGTAAAGAATGAGCGTGGGAGGAAGGCAGAATGGATGCAATTAAAAGACTGGGTCACAGATCACAGTGCGAAGCGTCAATGTGATTAATACACCTCCATTCAGCCCAGGAAGCTTTCTGAGTGTGTGATTGTGTTTGTGTGTGTGTGTGTGTGTGTGTGCTGTCTCTCATGAGCCATCCACAGCTAGGGGGCGGCAGTGTGTCTCCTGGGCCAAAACACACACTCTCTATCAGGTGCATTAGTGACATCTTCAAGGTTATGCTAAGAACTAGTGATGCCCCACACCCAGCCCGACAGTTCAAAATAATGATCTACCTCTGCCTGGACCAACATCAAGCACTGCAAAATCCAACTTGAACCTGACCCCAACCTGCTGAAAATACACACACCGTTTATCAAACCCATTCTGTGGTATTTATGGTCCAATTAAGATAGAAGCAGTTGCTCAATGATTCAATCAGTCAGAAGGGATTCTTCGGAAAATAGATGCACAGTAGTACCAGTATCATTTTTCCCCCCAAGTCCCTAATGAACATGATGACAATATTAACCTGCACCCACCAGATCCTACATTCATGAATTATCTCAATTCGTGAGACTTGTATAGCTCTCAGGTCAGACTGAGCATCACAACTGAGAATTAACACTTGATATAACTGAATGCTGTTTTACAAACTCCACCCTAATTTGAGTCTGTGTCAAGTTAATTTGGCATCGTATTTACATTAGGGCAGTAACCAACGGCAAGAGCTGCCCTGCTTGGACTGAGAGTCACTGTAGAATGCTATCTTAAGAGATGCATTCCCCTCTGACACAGTGCATACTGGACAAACATAACTGATATTTTATTCCTTTCATCTGACTCCCACTCAGCAGACCTTGCCTCCAAGGCTTCCCCAATTCAGCAGCACAGAGAAGTCCCTGCTTTATCAGAGCAATATCTTCTTTAAGAAGACACAGCACAGAACTACCTTAAGGCTACATCACACTATCTGTTATCTCACAGTACAATATAATAATTTCACATAGCCATCAGCTACATGCTATGACCACAGTATGGGGCAATTTACAAAGAGATACATATACGCTAGGAACAGACTGGGGGGAGCGATTAGGGGAAACACAGAGAGGAACTGTGAGACATTTACAGATAGTCAACTTTTTGGTTGCCTGTTGTCACGCCCTGGCTCTGGGGACACTGTTATGTTGAGCCAGGGTGTGTAATTCTATGTTTGTATTTCTATGTTGGCCTGAGTGACTCCCAATCAGAGGCAACGAGTGTCAGCTGGTTGTCTCTGATTGGGAGCCATATTTAACTGTCTGTCTTTCACTTTGTGTTTGTGGTTTCTTGTTCTTATTTGGTTTTGTGTTAAACCGTAGACATCACGTTATCGTCTGTTGTTTTGATCGTGTGATCAGTATAATAATAAATATGTTCACCTTCAACGCTGCGCCTTGGTCTCTCCCTGACGATCGTGACAGAAGAAACCACCAAGATGTGACCAAGCAGCGTGTCCAGGAGCCATCGCCAGGGAGATCCCTAACAGATCTCCTTCGCTTCCTCGACTGGGTCAAGCCGAGTGAGGAAGAGAAGGGCTTGACATTGTGGCAGAAGGGCGAACGGCTGGCGAGGGACATGGAGACCTTGGCCACGGGTAGGAGTGAAGCCCAGAAAATTTTTAGGGGGGGGCTAACGCCGTGGACGACGGGCCAGCAGGAGACCGCGGCAGAGCGGCCCAGCGGATTGGCAGAGGAGGCCGCCAGGTTACGGGGGCCACTGGTCGAAGAGGGGGTGGAAGATGTAGAGGCACGGCGAGAGGTACTGGCGTGTGTTGCCAGTCCGGTCCGGCCTGTTCCTGATCCCCACGTAGGGCCAGTGGTGTGTGTTCCCAGTACGGTCCGGCCTGTTCCTGCCACTCGCACCAAGTCTACGGTGCGCATCGCCAGCTCGGCCCAGCCCATTCCTGCTCCCCGCACCAAGTCTGTGGTGCGCGTCGCCAGCCCAGTCCGGCCCGTTCCTGCTCTCCGCACCAAGTCTGTGGTGTGCGTCGCCAGCCCAGTCTGGCCCATTACTGCTCCCCGCACCAAGTCTGTGGTGCGTATCGTCAGCCCTGTCCGGCCCGCTCCTGCTCCCCACACCAAGCCAGTGGTGTGCGTCGTCAGTCCAGCACGGCCCGTGCCTGTTCCCCACACCAAGCCAGTGGTGTGCGTCGTCGGTCCGGCACGGCCCGTGCCTGTTCCACTGGTGCCTGGTCCGGCACCGGTCAGATGCATTACGCCGGAGCTAGAGCAATCAGCTCCATCAGTGTGCAGTCCAGCTCCGGCCAGCGGGGCCAGACCGGACCAGGGGTACTTCGGGGGGTTGGAGAGGGAGTGGGGATCAGGCCCGGAGCCGGATCCGCCGCCAAGGCGGAGTGCCCACCCGGTCCCTCCCCTGTGGTATTTGGTTGGCGCGGTCGGAGTCCGCGCCTTTAGGGGGGGGGTACTGTCACGCCCTGGCTCTGGGGACACTGTTATGTTGAGCCAGGGTGTGTAATTCTATGTTTGTATTTCTATGTTGGCCTGAGTGACTCCCAATCAGAGGCAACGAGTGTCAGCTGGTTGTCTCTGATTGGAAGCCATATTTAACAGTCTGTCTTTCACTTTGTGTTTGTGGTTTCTTGTTCTTATTTGGTTTTGTGTTAAACCGTAGACATCACGTTATCGTCTGTTGTTTTGATCGTGTGATCAGTATAATAATAAATATGTTCACCTTCAACGCTGCGCCTTGGTCTCTCCCTGACGATCGTGACACCTGTCATCTGTAGTGCAAACAGCCACCAATGTGACGACCCCTTTCTAAACGTAAAATACAGATACATTGTACAAATAGGTACAATCAGCATTTAACTTTCCATATTGGCTATAAAGATGTTGGCCAATGTACATGAAGGAAGACATCAGGAAGACATCAGCATAGACTAGTAAGTGTATAGTGTTATTGCCTAGTCCTCCTCCAATGGCTATTTTTAGCCAATCCTGATTACCCTGGAGGCAGGCCTGGCTTAATAAATACTAAAAGACTAAAAATGTTCTCTTCTCCCTCCCTCAGGGGAACTGGAATTTCTTTAGAAGGTAATCAGCTTTTAATTTTCTCTGCGTATCTCTTTCATTCTCTCTCTATCCCTCTCACTCTCCTACTCTACATCCCTCTCTTACTATCGTAGTGCTTCACTCTCTCTACCCCTCCTCTCCCTGAAACACAAAAGCCTTTTTTCAGTCTCTGATTATTAGCGTAACGTGTTTCCAGACATCCCTGGTGATTGTTTAGCTGCTGTGTTCAGCATCTTCATTTGATTTTGTACAATTAGACTAATTAGCATTACAAATACACACTTAGACAGAAACAAAAATATCTGTATTCATTGAAGAACATATTAAAATGAAAGCCAAATAATGTAGAGAGGAAATAAATAAATAAATAACTGATGAATCATGATGTGTGCAACTGCAGTGATGCATAAATCGAGGAACAAAACAACATACAGGTGGCGTATACTGAACATGACTGCAATAGTAGATTGCAATGCCATGGGTGGGACTATGTCCTCAGCAACACTAACCCCTGACCCCTGAAAATATTGATGTTTGAGTGAATGATGTAGAATATCTGAGCACCTACAGTATGTACTAGGAAGTGGGTTCCTATGTTGAGCTGTAGAATATCTGAGCACCTATGAGCAGTGGGGAAAAAAAGTATTTAGTCAGCCACCAATTGTGCAAGTTCTCCCACTTAAAAAGATGAGAGAGGCCTGTAATTCTCATCATAGGTACACGTCAACTATGACAGACAAAATGAGAAAAAAAAATCCAGAAAATCACATTGTAGGATTTTTAATGAATTTATTTGCAAATTATGGTGGAAAATAAGTATTTGGTCAATAACAAAAGTTTCTCAATACTTTGTTATATACCCTTTGTTGGCAATGACACAGGTCAAACGTTTTCTGTAAGTCTTCACAAGGTTTTCACCTACTGTTGCTGGTATTTTGGCCCATTCCTCCATGCAGATCTCCTCTAGAGCAGTGATGTTTTGGGACTGTCGCTGGGCAACACGGACTTTCAACTCCCTCCAAAGATTTTCTATGGGGTTGAGATCTGGAGACTGGCTTTCAAGGCCACTCCAGGACCTTGAAATGCTTCTTACGAAGCCACTCCTTCGTTGCCCGGGCGGTGTGTTTGGGATCATTGTCATGCTGAAAGACCCAGCCACGTTTCATCTTCAATGCCCTTGCTGATGGAAGGAGGTTTTCACTCAAAATCTCATGATACATGGCCCCATTCATTCTTTCCTTTACACGGATCAGTCGTCCTGGTCCCTTTGCAGAAAAACAGCCCCAAAGCATGATGTTTCCACCCCCATGCTTCACAGTAGGTATGGTGTTCTTTGGATGCAACTCAGCATTCTTTGTCCTCCAAACACGACCAGTTGAGTTTTTACCAAAAAGTTATATTTTGGTTTCATCTGACCATATGACATTCTCCCAATCCTCTTCTGGATCATCCAAATGCACTCTTCAGACGGGCCTGGACATGTACTGGCTTAAGCAGGGGGACACGTCTGGCACTGCAGGATTTGAGTCCCTGGCGGCGTAGTGTGTTACTGATGGTAGGCTTTGTTACTTTGGTCCCAGCTCTCTGCAGGTCATTCACTAGGTCCCCCCGTGTGGTTCTGGGATTTTTGTGATCATTTTGACCCCACGGGGTGAGATCTTGCGTGGAGCCCCAGATCGAGGGAGATTATCAGTGGTCTTGTATGTCTTCCATTTCCTAATAATTGCTCCCACAGTTGATTTCTTCAAACCAAGCTGCTTACCTATTGCAGATTCAGTCTTCCCAGCCTGGTGCAGGTCTACAATTTTGTTTCTGGTGTCCTTTGACAGCTCTTTGGTCTTGGCCATAGTGGAGTTTGGAGTGTGACTGTTTGAGGTTGTGGACAGGTGTCTTTTATACTGATAACAAGTTCAAACAGGTGCCATTAATACAGGTAACGAGTGGAGGACAGAGGAGCCTCTTAAAGAATAAGTTACAGGTCTGTGAGAGCCAGAAATCTTGCTTGTTTGTAGGTGACAAATACTTATTTTCCACCATAATTTGCAAATAAATTCATAAAAAATCCTACAATGTGATTTTCTGGAGAAAAAAAACCTCAATTTGTCTGTCATAGTTGACGTGTACCAATGATGAAAATTACAGGCCTCTCTCATCTTTTTAAGTGGGAGAACTTGCACAATTGGTGGCTGACTAAATACTTTTTTTCCCCACTGTACTGGGTAGTGGGTACCAATGTTGAGATGTACAGTACCTGTGCAGCATCTGATCAATAGTGACTGGCTGTTAGTAGAGTAATCAGGCCAGGCAGCTCTCTCTCTCTCTCTCTCTCTCTCTCTCTCTCTCTCTCTCTCTCTCTCTCTCTCTCTCTCTCTCTCATGTCTCCTTAAACCAGTGATTAGACTTAAGACAGATCTCCTTCATTATCCCTAGCTCTCATCCATTTTGCTCTAATCCTCCCCTCTGGTTCCCCAGGGCAACCCATAGACATGGGCCAACTATTTGTCTGAAACCTCTCGCTCTGGACTGGACGAGGAGAGACAGTGATTTGTATTCTGCATTCAAGGAGATCAAGGCCACCTGAAGTCACATACAGCAAACTGACTACTTGTCATTGACATCTATCTACAATTGTTCCCATTGTATGTTTCTTTGTCTTGAGGATGTAACTGATGTTATTACATCAAAAGGACTGATGTATTCATTTGCGTTCTGTCACTCTCTCCCAGCGGAAGTGCATCAGATCTGTGGAGGAAAGTGACACTTGTGCAAATTAATGCCAAAGTAATCTTTCTCTGCGATTCACACATCCTTTTGTCATTTGGAGTTCCCATCTAGATGCTCACAATAAATGTCACCCCATTGATTCAGTGTATCATTATTATCCTCATGATCCTGGTACGCTCTTTAACGGGAACACAAAGAGGTTTTGATTTTCCCCCCAGGATGCCTAGTCTACAGACAACCATTACATGTGCTTATGTAGGCACCACAAATATACAGAGACAATATGGACATAGATTGTTGGAAGCCAGTTGCAGACATTGCCATTATAAGGATAATTGCACTCTAACCAGTGGTATTGAGCCGGTAAGCTTTGTTGAAGTCAAAGCAGGAATCGATGCTGACTGATCTTCACCCGATGAAAAGGTATTTTACATTCAGAGCCAGCCTTGTAATGTATACATTAAAGTGGACAAAGACAAGCAGTCATGCACGTGCACACACATATAACACCGAAGGAAATGGACCAGATGATGGTCTAAATAGATAGAGCTATGTACAATGTCACGGCCAGGTAACAACATTTATTGCTGGTGCTTACAGAATGGGTTTGTAGATGGTTAGTAGATGGTAAGTAGACATCGGGTGTCAGCTGGTTGAAGACAACATTAAAGGGATAGGTCGGGATTTATCTACGTCCCCAGAGTCAGATGAACTCGTGGATACCATTTTATGTCTCTGCGTGCAGTTTGAAGGAAGTTGATAAGTAGCGTTAGCGTAATTACTGGAAGTCTATGTGAACAGCTAGCATGCTGTTAGCATTGTCTTGCAAAACTACCTCTAACTTCCTTTATACTGGACGTAGAGACATAAAAATGGTATCCACTATGTTATCTGACTACCTCTTTAATGTGATGGATAGATGACTCTAAGAACATTCAATAGAGTCATACCATTTTACTTTTAACACTAGCTGACTGTCTTAACTACCCTTAAACAACCCTTAATCTTTGTCTGTATAAGCAGATATTTGATCATGTAAACTGACATTTTAAGAAAAAAAATGGTCACACAAAGTACTTGACTCGCAGCAAAAAATCTGAATTTCTTTTTACATCAATTTACTTTGAAGTCAGTGAGGACCGTTCCAGAAAATCAATTAAAAGTGACTAATACATTTGCACCTTGCTTTCTACATATCTTCTTTAGAGTGTTTGATCTCTCCCTCTGACACACATTGAACATTTTGAGATCACAGAGATAATGAAAGGAGAGGATTTCGACAAGGCCCTTGTCTAAATTAATTTGGTGTCTCAAGTGAAGTTATCAATGTAATGCAATGTTACACTGCTCTTTTAGCTGTTCACAAATCATGGGCCATATCAGACCAGATATAAAAGCATAGAGCCCATGTACTGTATTTAATGCGGTACAGAAAACATAGTCTTTGATATATTCCTATGTATGTCTTTATTATGCATGTCATGGCTATAGAGGCAAACCAATTTCCCTGTGACATTAATAGAGTATAATCTCCTACAATCATTCCTTACCCTCCAAACCCGTTTCCCCTTTCCTCCCATGAGAGCCAACCCACCTCCCAGTCTATTATCATAATGATCTGATACACTCCTGTGTGCTGGTGTGTGTGTGCCCCTTCAGTGCTCTGGTCTGCAGTGTGCCTTATTTTCTTCTTCAAATGCGCAGGCACAATAGGAAGGGCTTGCCTCCTCTGGTCAGCTATCTCCTGCCTGGGAATAGGAGACCTGTCTCCCTGGGCTATGGCGCCAAAACCATTATTCTTATCGCCACTGGACACTTACCGCAGTATGGAAAACCCTTTAAAGGTCAAACGAGTGTGCATGTTTACCCCGCCTCTCTCTCTCTCTCGATATTCCTGTATTTCTTATTAACTGATAAGAAATCACTTTTATTGACCTTCTGATAAAAATATATTAGCTACTAATTATAGGTGATGTCAAAGGGATCAGGTCAAGTGTGGAGTGGTATGCTTGTTATGTTATCATACGACAAATACTGAGCAATTGCTTGGTGTTTCTGTATCTGATGCTACATAGTCATGAACTTAGAATGCTCGTTACTGTAGTTTCATGGCTTTAATATCAACATGCACTCTGAACCATTACCAAAACTACTGCCGTAATCTGCAAGAAGAAATACAACCATACAGCATTGAGCATCGCAATAGGCAATAAGTCCGCCTCAGCTCCATCTGCAGTATGTCTCATGTAGGACGGCTGTGCATAAATCTTTCTCCTGCATCGGGCCGAGATTTGACAGAGAGGTAGATGAGGACATAGAGTACGGTATGAGGGATGATGGCAGCAGTTCCCGCAGGCCATGCCGCCATGGTACTGCATCGATCCAGCCACCAGAGTGCACAGCCTTTTGGCTTTGTCAGCACTGTTCAGCACACCTCAAACTCTGAATGCCTTCAAAAGCTCAAAGGAGAGAACATTAAGAAAGAAATGGAGTCAGGGTGTGGATTCACACAACTTCTAACTCACATACGCTCTCATTTTGTTCTACTGTAAAAGTAGCCTTGTTGTGAGGGTTCAAAATGAAAGCAGTATTCAGAACTCCTATCCAGAACTTTCCTTTCCATCCAGACATCCCACCTGAATCTGCTAATCAACTGAGCTCACCAAATGAGCTTCCAGGGGAAACAATCCCTTCTAACCCAATTATATTTTGATTCAGGTGGCATCATAGTGGATGGCTCCAGTGAAAGCATTCACACCAAACACTGTGGTCTCACAGGGGCTCTACATATCTATAATAGAGATTCACAACTAGTAGTTTTCTCTTGCTAGTCACTCATTGGCTTTATTTATAAGTCCCACCCACCTGTTTGAAATCAGATATATAAAGGTAAACACAAAAATCTGAATCAGATGGCATGATCAGGGTAGCCTATACGCTTCACAAAGAGACTGGAAGGCCGTGGCCTATTTGCTTGGAACCAGAATCTAATCCAGAAATTGAGAAATAAACCCTTATAAAAATGTATGTGTGTGAGAACATAAACAGTAGCATTTTCCTTCTCAACTCTGTAAAACTTAACTTACACTCCCCACTGTGTAAGAAAAAAGCCTTTGTTCCTGCCATAACTATTTGTGTGTTCAGCAATAACCGGGTACAGAAAATCCATTAGGCACGATTGCTGTGCTGGCATGGTAACTGTTTAGGAGGCGAAGCAAATTCCCACTTACATGAGACTGAAATTTGCAAGGTTGTCAAATGTGAAAAGACATAATAATACCACCCTCAATACAATAAGCCTGTCTCAGGTTACACTCACTTCCCTCCTCTGTCAACTCTCATTCCCAGAGGAGAATCTGCTAAGGGTCTTGGATATCTGCTATCATATTCAATCTGTTTCTCATCCAAATCTCATTTGATCAAAATTCTGTTGGTAAATCTCTTTTCAGACCTTCACGAGGTCAACAAATAAAACGTTTTAAACAACAAAAAAAGGCGGTGAAAGGACTGGACCACTCTTTCTAAACCAGTCAATATAAAGTTGATAAAACTGGAACCAGAGCACACTATAGCAGCACACAGTAGAATGACAAGGCATTTTTCTCTGGTGTGCTCAGGAGAATAATAAACATTCAGGATGAGTATTTCCGATGAAAAAGATTGGTAGGAAATGTCAAGTCGACTGTCATTACAGACACACTGACATTTTTATTCCGTCTTTTAAGGCAGCGATTCCATCTCTCCTAACAGAGGCCCTAATCGCTCTCACTCCTCAATAGACTGAAGAAAGACAGATTAACTCCATTACTCTTTGACTTTACTGAATAAAGGAAACAATACATTTCTCATTTAACTCTAATCCTGTGCCGGGGCTCTGGGGGAGGAATAATGCTGGCGGAAGGAGAGATGGAAAGATGGAAGGCCCTGAATATGAATTCTGGAGGCAGCCTCCATGTTTGCTCATCTTTGTTTATTTTATTTTTTAAGTGGAGCAGTGGAGCGAGATAGAGGAAGGAGGGAGGGAGACGGAAAGGAATAGCGAAAGAGAGAGAAACAGAGAGAGACATATAAGAGACATGATGGAGTGACAGACAGAGAGAGCGAGAGAAAAGGAAGGTGGCAGAGAGGAAGAGAGAAATGAGAGAGACAGAATGATGTTTACAGCTACAATATATCAGAGTCAATATGCAGGGCAAAGCTCTAAAATCAGGAGGCTGCAGAGAAGAGGCTTCAAAGCCACTCTACAGCACAGAGCACCAGAGCCAGCCTAGTGGATGAAACACACACTGACACATTCAGGCCCAGTGTTGTTCACTGAATCTATCACAAGGCATGGAGTGCACAAAAGCGAGAGGGAGTAGGAGGCAGCTAGTGCATATCCGTATACTGAGGTCAGGCTTGTGTGTCTGCAGCAGCAGCAGCAGCATTGGAGAGCACCGTGAACCCCTGGAGCTCCTCCAGTGAGACCCTAAACAAAGAGCTGTCAGAATTCAGGAGAGAGCTGTCGGAGCCAGGCCCCCAATCCTTTAAGAGCTGAGCCTCAGTCCCTTCTCCTCCCTCTCACTGAAAGGCTATGACTAACTGTGTCAACTCCTCAAAGTCTCCACACTCCCTCCCCTTGTCTCTGATGCCCTCAGCCAGATACAGACATGAGAGAAAGTTTATGTCCAGCTTTTGCTTTTGTAAACAAGGAGAAGAAATCCCTTGTAACTTGTGTATTCCCCAGGATTTCTCAACATCCCTGACACATATCAGACTTAGTTTTAGCTTTCTTTCTCATTATTTTACTTTCTGCAGAGTGAATGAGGAAAGGAAGGTGAGGGAAGGAAAGAGGAAGACATGAGGAGAACAGCGTGAAAGAGAGATACTGGGAAATTGGTGTTACGGACTCATTAAAAATGCAGGTTCCTCTGATGAAAAGAGCAGACGTGGCATTTTGACTGAGGTGGAAAGCCACCATGGGGCACTCTGTTCACAACGTTGACATCAGCAAACAGCTCGCCCACACAACGCCATACACGTGGTCTGCGATTGTGAGGC
This sequence comes from Coregonus lavaretus, assembly GCF_964263955.1. NCBI lineage: Eukaryota > Metazoa > Chordata > Actinopteri > Salmoniformes > Salmonidae > Coregonus > Coregonus lavaretus. Next base: position 18,648,958 of record NC_139995.1, on the reverse strand, counting down.
CGGTTCTCTAAAACGACGTTGGAGGTGGCTTATGGTAGAGAAATGAACATTCAATTCTCTGGCAACAGCTCTGGTGGACATTCATGCAGTCCGCATGCCAATTGCACACTTCCTCAAAAAACATCTGTGGAATTGTGTTGTGTGACAAAAACTGCACATTTTAGAGTGGCCTTTTATTGTCCCCAGCACAAGGTGCACCTGTGTAATGATCATGCTGTTTAATCAGCTTCCTGATATGCCACACCTGTCAGTGGAAGGATTATCTTGGCAAAGGAGAAATGCTCACTAACAGGGATGTAAACACATTTGTGCACAACATTTTAGAGAAATAAGATTTTTGTGCTTATGGAACATTTCTGGGATATTTTATTTCAGCTCATGAAACATGGGACCAACACTTTACATGTTGCGTTTATATTTTTGTTCAGTGTAAATCAAGCAACTCTCCCAGTTTGTTCCAACAGTATGCAATAGTTTTCAGTTGGCCTCAGAGATGATAACTGTTGGGAGACACATACCAATCCCTCAAATCATTGGAGGACATAAGTGTTCAGGACAAAGTTTAGTCAAATGTGAGTTTTGTATGTGTTTATACATACAGAATAACCATGTACATGGAACCATATACAGTCGCTAGTGATAGTCTACACACCCCTTGCACAGTCTTCACATTTTGCTGCCTTAAAATTAAATATCAAAAAGGGAATACAAAATAGATTTTTCCCCCTACCAATCTACACAACCTATCCACATTTTAAAAGTTAAAGAATAATTATAGAAAACTTTCCACAAAAAAAATTAAAAATAAATGATGTCTTGATTGTGTATTTCTTCACACCCCAGAGTTAATATTATTTAGAAGCTCATTTTGACAATAATTCTGAATAAGATTCTACACAACTCTTAGGGCAACATTTATCCATTGTTTTTGTCAAAATTGCTCAAGTTCAGTAAATTTGGTTGAGAGTCATTGATGAACAGCAATATTCAAACATTGTCTCTGATTTTCAAGCAAATTTAAGTCAGGACTGAGGCTGGGCCACATAGGAACGCTCAACACCTCTTGGAAAAGCCATTCTGGTGTGGTTTTGGCATAAAAAAATTGTGTAATTATCGCTCTGAAAAATAAAACTCTATCCTAGGGTTAGGTTTTCAGAAGACTGAGGCGAGTTTTCCTCAAAATTATTACCTGGGCTTTGCTCCTTTCATATTTATTTTGATCCTGACAAACTCCCCAGTCCCTATTGGTGACAAGTATATCCTTAACATGATGCTGCCACCACAATACTTGAAGATACAGAGGGTTTCACCCAATCCTGTAGTTTTTAATTTATGCCAAAAAGTAAAACAAATTGCAATGTTGACTTGCAGTATTACTTAACGGCCTTGTTGCAAACAGAATGGATGATTGGAGTGTTTTATTAAAAGACAGGAATCATTCTTTTCACTTTGTTATACAGGCCAGTAATGTGGAGTGATGCAATGTTGTTGATCCTCACTATTTTCAAGTATATGTTGCCCTAAGTGTTGTGCAAAGTTTGTAGAATCTTATTCAAAATGTTTCACAGCTAAAATGGCTGGCAAAGGTGCTTCCACCAAGTATAAACTCTGGGGTGTGAAGACATACACAATAATTTTTTATTTTCCATTAATTTGGAAAATCTTTCTATAATTTTTCTTTCACTTTGGAAATGTGGAGTAGGTTTTGTACATTTATAGAAAATAAATCCATTTTTAGATTTCATTTTAAGGTTGCAAAATATGAAGACTGTGCAAGGGGTGTGTAGACATTCACTTGGCACTGTACATCTACATTTCCTCTAACTACTACTTAAGTCACATTATGGGGAAATCCATACCCACCACGCTATATGTTCTCCTTCCCTGTTATTGACTTTCACAGCATAAGCCAGTGTAAAACTGCATAAGCCCCATATGAATGGGATTCTGTGCTGTAATACAACAGGCTCCTGCGGATTTGTGGAAATAATCTACTTGCACAGTATTGGGATAACACATTGAGCTTCTTCTCCTAGCCCGTCTCCCCAGTGCACATCTTATTTGCGGGGTAGATCCACATGGTTTAGGCATGTAAATTTATTGAGCCTGTGAATCCATCTAGTACAGTACAGTAAATCAGACCAAGGCTTTGTGTGGTCTGTTGGAATCACAAAAGATATTGAAGAGATGGCTGATGTTGTTTATCCTGAAAATTTGATGTAGAATGGCACAGAGACTGCTGTTGACCTCTGCTATGCAAAATGAAGTAAATAGTGCATTGAGGAGAATTGTAAAATGGAGGTTGTGCCTGTGCTATGGGCCTGTATAATACAAACCATTGATGTAGACCCGTTAAATGGTTCTAATTCAAAGGGAATCAAAACCACTGAACATTTTGGAGAGTTGAGTACTCACCTCAGGGTTGGTAAACACTTATGTTGAATCACACTGGCACATTATGCAGATCCACTGGTGAACTGTTAGAGGTTTGTCTGAAACCCCCATTCAATAACTGAGCACTCAAACGTAATTGCAACTAAAATACCTGTAAATGCCAAGGGAAGGGGGGATGCTTCTGGGCCAATGGAGACAGCAGCTTTCCCCTCAGACATACTGACATCCAGGTCTATGAAATGTTCCTCTAATGTGTACGAATGTCAGTGTCCCTTTTCTCCTACTGTTGCTTTTTCTCCAGCGTGACCTTTTAATAAAGCAATACCGTGACCTTAACAGGAGAGAGACAACCCAGTCAGGGACAGGGATGGGGACGCTGCCTGACTGCCACCCCTGCTTTCATTCCCCGACAGGGCAAGAGGGAGAGACAGCATGTATAATTTACTGACAAGTGGTTCTCCTCTGAGACATCACTGTCAGTTAATAGGTCATCGTTATTAATGTGAGAAACTATCAGGGGCCTGCTGTGTGGCACGTTACAGTGTTTTGGGAGACAGAGAAAACAAGAGACAGAATAAGAAAGGGAGGGATAGCGAGAGAGGAGAAAAATGAAGAAATGAAGAATAGAAGAAATGAAGAGGACGACAGAAAGAGAATGAGAATGGACAGAAAATGGGAAAGAATGAGAAAGTGAGATGGAGGGTGTTACATGCTAAGGGGGGGGATGAAAGACTGAGATAAACAACATGGAGTGCTCCTCTAGCTCTAACAAGTAGCAATATGCAGTACAGTGACAATCACTTCAGTCCTTACAATGCACCTGCAATGTCACACTTCAGAAGAATGAACCCTCTCTATCACAAAAGCAAAGAAAGAAACAAACCCATCTTGTCGTGTAATCAAACTTGTCTGTACGTGAGTAAAATAACTACTAACGGTGTATCTTTATGAAGGCACACTTATTACTAACTTGACGTTGCTTCACATTACAAGCCACATGAGAGAGAGATGCTTTCCTCATGAACCCCTACATTCCCACAGGCCCTCATTAGCATACGGCCAATCAGGATGCAATATGCAAATAACACCACACATCTCACTTCAAAGGAACAGTATTTAACGTCTACACTCACAAAATGATACACAGGAGAATGCTCTCAATGTCCAGGTGGAATGCAATGAATGTAAAACTTTGAAGGGCACTTCATGTGCAGTGCATTGTGGGTTATGTCCAAGTAATGTGTCTCATACTTTACTTGAACATTCTTGTGTAGCACACACTACAAACGTTGCTATGTGGTCACTGTCAGAGGCTTGAGACTTAAGGAGATACACAGCTGTAATACAGGAAATGTTTGAAGTGGTTCCCCTGCACTGTAAGTCTCATTCTTTGTCATTGAATCAAACCCTACAATACATCTCTACAATGAGAGGCATACTGTAGTTGGAAAGGTCCCCAAAGCTTTCCTATTCCAAATGGGCAATCACTGAGCTATCATTCAAAACGCATGCATGTGCACACACACACACACACCTGGAACAGAGTGACCTGGTTCTGCCACAACCCTTCAGTCATCCCTTGTGAACACACACAAAGCAATGCTGATCTCTCTCTCTCTCTCTCTCTCTCTCTCTCTCTCTCGTCTCTCTCTCTCTCGTCTCTCATCTCTCTCTCTCTCTCTCTCTCTCTCTCTCTCTCTCTCTCCTCTCTCTCTCTCTCTCCTCTCTCTCTCTCTCTCTCTCTCTCTCTCTCTCTCTCCTCTCTCTCTCTCTCTCTCTCTCTCTCTCTCTCTCTCTCTCTCTCTCTCTCTCTCTCTCTCTCTCTCTCTCTCCTCTCTCTCTCTCTCTCTCTCTCTCTCTCTCTCTCTCTCTCTCTCTCTCTCTCTCTCTCTCTCTCTCTCTCTCTCTCTCTCTCTCTCTCTCTCTCTCTCTCTCTCTCTCTCTCTCTCTCTCTCTCTCTCTCTCTCTCTCTCTCTCTCCCAACTGTGTGGATAGAAGACTCCCAGTGAGTATCTTCTCTCAGTGGGCCTGTTAAGTTGTTAGCGCAACACTGCACACCACTGAGCACACAGGCGTATGCTGCGCTCACATGTCATATAGTATATCCTACTGCTCCGACGAGCTGGAGATTAGCCAAATGCTACAGCAGATAATTGGGAGATAATGCTAATGATCTCGTCATTGAAAGTTTGAGATGACATGCTTAGGGTTAGAAACACACCCAGAGCTTGGAGAGATATTTTGGGACCCAAAGGTATGAATGAACAGCTGACTGAACACGTGACAATTTTACAAGTTTATGTGTGTGTGTGTGTGTGTGCATTTCTGTGTGCGTGCATTTGTGTGAGTGTGAATGTGTGCAACTGTGTGTATGTGCATGTGTAGTTTTGGTCTCCATAGTCTCAGTGCTGTGTCTAAGAGCTGTGTATGGCTGATGCATCCTAGTGCATGCCGTTGTTCTAATGAGTGTCTCAGGAGATGGCAGGTGTATGTCGAGCCGTCCCTTTACTAGACCCAGAGCAGTGCTTCCACTCTCAGCATCATTAATTCATTCATTAACATGGCTAATGGCAACAACTGCAGCATAATGAGGCTAAGTGACATCATTACGTGGGATTACAATAAATGTCAACTCATAATTCTATGTCAACACAAACAGTATAAAAGAAACAAGGCGGATGAGAAGTCTCCTATCATCTTAATTAAAGCTGACAATCTTCAATTGGCATGGGAGACATTTTTCAAACAGTAAGTAGCTGCCGGAGTTTAAAAGCAATCACACTGGTATACATTATGAGTGCAGTACAGGAATGGAATGTACACCATTGTATTGGACCTAATGCAATCTACATTCTGGTTACAGACTTGACAGCAGTCCAAGCCTAGCAATGTTGATGTCATTTGTTGTGTACTCTGATTGTTGTTCAATAAATCGTGGCTGCCTGCGTTTCAGCAGTGGCCATTCAGGCAGCGTGAGTCTCTAGAGGCGGCCATTTGCTGTTTGATTAATCAGATCTGCGACGGCTGGAACTCCTGTTTATATTTGTTATCCTTTAGGGTGTGCTTTATTTCCTGCTTCAGACAAACACAGATTCATTTATCACGTCCTCCCTGAAAAAGACACCTGTCGCCACACTGCCAATAGACAGAGGAGAGATAAGGCCTGAGGGAAAACGAGATGCAGCGCAGCAGATGCTCCTCATCCTCAATATTTAACACACACTTCCTCCCCCCACAAACCTGCTGATGCCAGCAGCAGCCACTTATAGTAGTGGGGGTGTATCGGCAAGCCTAGGCCTCTGTAGAGGGAGGGAGGCATGGCCTACTTGTACAGAGGTGACCCCCATGTGTCTGCATGGCCCTCCCATTCACCATTGTTATTTATGAGCTTGTAAAGGTGTCCTTTTCCAAGCCGAGTCGTGGGGCTAGCGTGCCACCTGTTTGAACAGCGGAATATGTACCAGGTAAATCGTAACTGTACCCCTCTCTACCATCCTGCAAAAGCTTTGAACAGCCAGTCCTGTAATGGTAACTTCTATAGCTGGGCTATCAGAAGCACTTACAACAGAGAAGAGTTTGGGCCCACCACTGGCTCTGTAAAATTGGTCTCAAAATGTCTCCTTTGGTGCGTTTAAGGACATACACATCTAGAGTTAAGCCAGGACAAATACTTTAGTGCTAATTTCCCTATTTCCTCATCACTGAAGGTTGGTGGCACCTTAATTGGGGAGAACGGGCTCGTGGTAATGACTGGAGCGGAATCAGTGGAATGGTATCAAATACATGAAACACATGGTTTCCATGTGTTTGATGTCATTCCATTTGCTCTGTTCCAGACATTATTATGAGCTGTTCTCCCCCTCAGCAGCCTCCTGTGTTCCTCATTGATATAAAGCAGCCATTTAGGCCACCAGTCAAGCAATGAAATAAGGGTGTAATCAAAGGGGAAGATATTAATCTTGAGCTATTTGTGATTAACCATAGAGGGTTTGCAATTTCCTTCTTAAGCACAGTTATGCTGAATAAGGGCCCTTGGGGTTCATTATCTGTTCTTTAAAATTCATGACATTGAGGAGAGTGAACAAAAAGCAGACGTCAGGCTGCCAGGAGCACCACAGCACTGTACTGTTTAACTGGGCTCCGCTAGCTCCTACCCATCATGCACTGGGGTGGATGCCGATTACTGTGTTTACTCTCTCGGAATTTGAGAAGCTCCACTGGGAAATCTTTTCTCCTCTGACTCCCTATCTGCTAGGAGGATAATAAGGAGTGCTGTCGTGCACTTTTAATACACACACTCTTTAATTTACATTTACACACACACATGCACGAATGTACACACACACGCACGCACACTCACAGGGGGGCTAAGAACAAACAGACACGGTCAATGGATGCAGGTGAACTTTTGCACCACTTCAAAGCGTCAAGGTTGAGCAGAGGGCTCCGTTTCCCATAATGAAGTGGAGACACTCAATGTAGTATTAACGCCTGGCTTCCCTTAAGGAGCTGCGAGGAATCTGAGAGGTGAGGAGAGGTCCTCAATATGCACAGAGCCTATCTCCCTCTCACCACTGATAAAGACACGCTACACAGGGGGCTTGAATGAAAGGGGAAGCATATGGCCATTGATTTCTAATGGAGGAATTTCCGGATCACCATGGGGCTGTCTGGGCCATGGCTCAGCCTTGGTCTATCACTCAAGGACATGATAGAGGATAGCATCGACCAGACCTTTCTCTCCACCAGACACCTGAGGGACCAACACACAGACCACAAAGACTGGAGAGCAGAGGAGCCTCCTCACATCTCAGGGGAACATCTCCCAGGAGGGTATGTCCTGTTATGGTAACTTCTATAGCTGGGCTATCAGGGCCACTTACGGTAGAGAAGAGTTTGGGCCCACCACTGGCTCCGTAAAATTGGTCACAAAATGCCTCCTTTGGTGCGTTTAAAGACAGACACATCTTTAGAGTTAAGCCAGGACAAATACTTTAGTGCTGATTTCCCTATTTCCTCATGGATATAAAGGAGCCATTTAGACCACCAGTCAAGCAATGAATTAAGGGTGTAATCAAAGGGGAAGATATTCATATTGAGCTATTTGTGATTATTAAACATACAGTCGTGGTCAAAGGTTTTGAGAATGACACAAGTATTGGTCTTCACAAAGTTCGCTGCTTCAGTGTTATGAGATATTTTTGTCAGATGTTACTATGGGATACTGAAGTATAATTACAAGCATTCCATAAGTGTCAAAGGCTATTATTGACAATTACATTTAGTTTATGCAAAGAGTAAATATTTGCAGTGTTGACCCTTCTTTTTCAAGACCTCTGCAATCCGCCCTGGCATGCTGTCAATTAACTTCTGGGCCACATCCTGACTGATGGCAGCCCATTCTTGTATAATCAATGCTTGGAGTTTGTCAGAATTTGTGGGTTTTTGTTTGTCCACCCGCCTCTTGAGGATCGACCACAAGTTCTCAATAGGATTAAGGTCTGGGGAGTTTCCTGGCCATGGACCCAAAATGTCAATGTTTTGTTCCCCGAGCCACTTAGTTATCACTTTTGCCTTATGGCAAGGTGCTCCATCATGCTGGAAAAGGCATTGGTCATCACCAAACTGTTCTTGGATGGTTGGGAGAAATTGCTCTCGGAGGATGTGTTGATACCATTCTTTATTCATGGCTGTGTTCTTAGGCAAAATTGTGAGTGAGCCCACTCCTTTGGATGAGAAGCAACCCCACACTTGAATGGTCTCAGGATGCTTTACTGTTGGCATGACACAGGACTGATGGTAGCGCTCACCTCGTCTTCTCCGGACAAGGTGTTTTCCAGATGCCCCAAACAATCGGAAAGGGGATTCATCAGAGAAAATGACTTTACCCCAGTCCTCAGCAGTCCAATCCCTGTACCTTTTGCAGAATATCAGTCTGTCCCTGATGTTTTCCCTGGAGAGAAGTGGCTTCTGCACTGGTGGTGCCCCTATCCCGCAGCTCTGCACTGGTGGTGCCCCTATCCCGCAGCTGAATCAACTTTAGGAGACGGTCCTGATGCTTGCTGGACTTTCTTGGGCGCCCTGACGCCTTCTTCACAACAATTGAACCTCTCTCCTCGAAGTTCTTGATGATCCGATAAATGGTTGATTTAGGTGCAATCTTACTAGCAGCAATATCCTTGCCTGTGAAACCCTTTTTGGGCAAAGTAATGATGACGGCACGTGTTTCCTTCCAGGTAACCATGGTTAACTGAGGAAGAACAATGATTTCAAGCACCACCCTCCTTTTAAAGCTTCCAGTCTGTTATTCTAACTCAATCAGCATGACAGAGTGATCTCCGGCCTTGTCCTCGTCAACACTCTCACCTGTGTTAATGAGAGAATCACTGACATGATGGCAGCTGGTCCTTTTGTGGCAGGGCTGAAATGCAGTGGAAATGTTTTTTGGGGATTAAGTTCATTTTCATGGCAAAGAGGGACTTTGCAATTAATTGCAATTCATCTGATCACTCTTCATGACATTCTGGAGTATATGCAAATTGCCATCATCAAAACTGAGGCAGCATACTTTGTGAAAATTAGTATTTGTGTCATTCTCAAAACTTTTGACCACGACTGTAGAGGGTATAGGTTTGCAATTTCCTTATTAAGCACAGCTATGCTGAATAATGGCCCTTGGGGTTCATTCTCTGTTCTTTAAAATTCATGACATTGAGGAGAGTGAACACAGAGCAGACGTCAGGCTGACAGGAGCACCGCAGCACTGTACTGTTTAACTAGGCTTCACTAGCTCTTACCCATCATGCACCAGCGCTCCTAGTGGCCGGTGATTTTAATGCAGGCAAACTGAAATCCGTTTTACCTCATTTCTACCAGCATGTCACCTGCATTAAACCTGCACTACACAGCGGATTCAAATAACTAACTCATCATCAAGCTTTGATTCTTTGAATCCGCTGTGTAGTGCTAGGTCAAAAAACAAAATGTGCACCAAGGGGGGGGAGGGGGGCCCAGGACTGAGTTTGGGAAACCCTGATCTAGATCACCTTTACTCCACACACAGAGGCGCATACAAAGTTGTCCCTCGCCCTCCATTTGGCAAATCTGACCATAACTTATACTCCTGATTCCTGCTTACAAGCAAAAACTCAAACAGGAAGTCCCAGTGACACGCTCAATTCGGAAGTGGTGCGATGAAGCGGATGCTAAGCTACAGGACTGTTTCACTAGCACAGACTGGAATATGTTCTGGGATTCATCCGATGGCATTGAGGAGTTTACCACATCAGTCCCCGGCTTCATTAATAAGTGCATCGACGACGTCGTCCCCACAGTGACCGTACGTACATTTCCCAAACAGAAGCCATAGATTACAGGCAACATCCGCACTGATCTAAAGGCTAGAGCTGACACTTTCAACCAGCGGGACACTAACCCGGACGCTTATAAGAAATCCTGGTACGCCTTCCAACAAATCCTACTACATCGGCTCTGATGCCTATATATAGCCATGTTATTTTTACTTTTTATTTTTTATCCGTTATTCACTGTGTCACTATTTATATTTTTTATTTTATTTTTTATCATATCTTTACTCTGCATTGTTGGAAAAGGATTTCACTGTTGGTCTACACCTGTTGTCTCCGATGCATGTGATGCATTTTGACAAATGCATTTTGATTTGATTTGAAATTTAACGCTCAACCAGAGTTGTAGAGATGGTAACTTAATGTACTGGCTGAACTCAGTTACACTGACTGGGAGGAGCCACACTCTTCCTGGTTCTAATGCATGCTGGGAGATCCCCTGAGGACATTAAGGCGAGGGAGTGGTACTACCACTAGGTACTACAGACTCCCCTCACAAGTACTGTAGATGCTGCCAGTTCTCAGAAAAATACATGTGTGTGTGTGGGCAGTAGTTTGCAAAAAAGGCAATGAGCAAACATAATGATGGTTCAAACCAATTCTATCTTAAGCCTTGAGTCACCACTCAAGCTCTCCCAAAACGTACAACAATGCTGCAACTGTACGTTACTGTTGACTGATTATGTTTAAATACTTAGAGTAAAAAAGTTGTTGGAAGGCCTTCTGTGCTCAGAATGGTGCACATGAGAAACACAGACATACAGCGTAGCACAGTGCCATGAGTGATCGTTCCTGCACTTCTCAGCCACCAATTAAACATGCATGGAAACACTGAGGCATGCTAGTGTCAGGGGAGCTTCTCCTCTCACTATCCCCAGCTCATGTGAAAGCCCTTCTGACAGAGAGAGTAGGTGAGGCAGGCACACCACACAATCAACTGGGCTACAGGGTTGCTTGACTCAGTGTGAGATCCTGTACCATCAACCACTTCACACTTAGCACCACCTTTACAGCCTTAACACACACATACCCTTACAGCTACTCTTCACACAGTGCTCGCCATCCTCCTCACCTAGCGTGGGAGGGAGCATTTCTCCTCCAAGACGCCAGGACGCAGAAACAGAATGGCTGTAATTGCTCTTTCTGTTCTGGCCTTAGTTGAACCACTAACTGCAGTAGCCTTCAGAGAAGTTACTTACCCAAGTGACAATTAAGGTAGATCTATGCTGTAGTACATCTAGATCTATTATATCATATTTTCCATTCACCATAAATATTTGACATCTAATAGCACATAGAATTTTGTAATATCTGGACAAGTGACCCTCTGGTCACCATCTCAATGGCAATATCCCCCTACAGCTGCTCATAGAGCTAATGTAATGTAGTTTAATGTAATGTAGTGTAGCATACGTCACCCTAGTTATGAGTGTCAACTCGTCTAATTAACAGCATTGGACTGTGGGAGACCAGGGACAGGAAGGGGGTCAGGATGATGTACGGTGGAGGTCCTTCCTCTAGGAGGAGCAGTGTATCAGAACCAACCACAGCATGGCCAATCCCACAGACCACCTCTCTGTTTAAGAAGCTGGCCCTGCCACTCCTGGCTGACCTGGCAGCCACATTAACATCTGGAGGTAGGCCAGGTGGGAGGAGAGGAAGGGGGTCAATGCAGCCATCCCCCTGCCTGCCTTATAAAAACAGCAGCTGATTAATGTTGGATTCCTCCAGCATAATTCCACTGCCATTACAGAACAGGCCGGAAGAGGTATGGGGTGAGGCAGGGATGGGGGGGCTGGGGTTGAAGAAAATATTTTATGCAACCACTGTGATAAAGGAGAGGTCAAACATTCAGAGCATTCTACACTACTCCTGCTTGACATCCAAAACAGGTAGTAGGCTATGTCTACCTGACATAATGCATAGTAACCATCCTGCCAAATTACCGTAATTTTCGGACTATAAGCCGCGCCTTTTTTCCCATTTTTCGACCCTGCGGCTTATATAACGGTGCGGCTAATCTATGGATTTTTACAGCTAACGGCCACTAGAAGACCTCCTAAATCTATGGATTTTACAGGTTACAGTCCACCAACTTTAACTCTATGGGCTCTATGACCGGTCCGCGCCCCCCACCTTTAAGCGGCGGGCTCCAGCAGGAAAAGCTGGAGGCCGGAAAAGAGTGAGACAGGTAGCGCGCAAAAGTAAAAGTGGAACCGAGAGTGGTACGAGAGACAGAACGAGAGACAGAACGAGAGCAAGACAGACAGACATTACGAGAGCGAGACAGTTTGTCTCTTTCCCGACAATCCCCTCTGTGCACGAACCCTTACATATGGTAATTAAACATTAAAACACATGCGGCTTATAGTCCAGTGCGGCTTATATATGTACACATCATTCAATATCATTCAATTTAGCTGCTGCGGCTTATACTCCGGTGCGCCTTATAGTGCGGAAAATACGGTACATGTTCTTATCACTGGCTTTTTTCATGATCTTGACAGTGGAGCGAAAGGACTGCTCTATAATCTGTGATCATCTTCAGTACATGGCCTCATTGAGTTCAATTCAGAACATAAAAACACTCACATAGATTCACCCATTTGGTGCAAGTGGTATAATTCAGAGAACGTGATGAACATAAAACTCATAAGGCTCATCTCTATAATCAGATTGGAGCTCTGACATCATTATATCACCATAATGGTCCTACTGTGTGTCATATGGTAATCTGCTGCCTGCCTGTTAAATACACTGCAGTAGTGAGGCTGCCTTCGGAACTGAGGATTGAGAAAATGGCGATGGTAATTCTGGCAGAACGGTGTGATGCTGCTAGTTGTGCGTGACTGGGGAGAGAAAAGGCAGAGTTAGACTAAGGTGAGGAGAATATTGTTTCTCTGTTTCTCAGACTTCACAGGAGCTGAATTAAGATGCAGGATGTTTTTCTAGAATCAACAGGATGTGCAGTGACTGCAGCCAGCAGCATTACACAAGCCTGCTTCTATTTTTAACATAGTACTATATAACAATGTTTCACATTATTATAATTCTGAATCTATTTTGGTGATAAAGCCTTCAAGATTAAGTGAAATGGAGCAGTAACTAAATATACATGTTATTTATTCTAATAGAACATGTCCCTCTGAGACTTACACTGTTCTACATATTTGCTTAAGAATGAAAAATATGTATTAGTGCAGTTTAACTGATATTAATGTGCCAATTTAGGGTCAATTAATGTGATATTAGACCATGGCAGGAGGGCTCCAGTCTTCACGGGACACAGTTCTCTGACTTATAAAAACTCAGCAGCTTCTGACAGCTAGGACCCTGACATGCACTGCATGAAAGCAGCCCTCACTGTAATCTCATATAAATGACAGATAACACAAACAACAATAGAGCAGTTGCACACACACTCAGTCCAACATCTCCGTAGCATACAGCAGAGCAGTAATCTGTGAGTATAGGGAATACAATCTGAGCAGGAGTTTTGAATGACAGGGAAAGCGCTCCCGCTGCTATACCCATTTGACATACAAAAGCATTGAAAAGCAGGAGAATTTACAGTAAAGCAGAGAAATCGCCTCGGAACGTTCAAACATGAAAGCAAACTTGGAGGATTGTGGATGCCTCTGACAAGCCGGAGTGTCGAGGCGAAATGTGTGAAAAATAAGCTTTTCAAATAGGGGAACTTAATGGTCTTTGTGTTAGTAAAACTCGATGCCGATCATGAGCCAGCCTCAAGCAGGGCCTGCCTCCTATAAGGGGCAGCTCCTCCCAAACAGGTCATAATTCCACACCCAATCTAGGGAAACGACACGGCTTTAAAGCTCTGCGTTCCGTTGCTCCGCTCCACCGTGGTGGGAAAAGAGGGTAATAAAAAGGGGTTTCTTTTTGTTCTAGAGACATGAGCAGGAGCTTGTGGCTTTAATAATGGCTTCTACACTCTAAGTTGTGTAGGGATTTGCCTGGACGAGGCCGTCTCAGTGGGCCCTTAATGCTACAGTGCCTTTCAAATGATTCAGGGCGGGAGAAGAGAGGAGAGGAGGACAGGAGGAGAGGGAAGAGAGGAGGACAGGAGGAGAGGGAGATCGGACCACAGTGGGAGATAAAAGGGAGGGGAGGAAATTAAAGGTGTTAACATTGAGTTTTGTCCCCCCCTCCCCTCATAATATCGACATTTCCTACCAATTAATAGAGCAGGGCAACATTAGTCATGAACACTAGTAATAACTTTACACTGTGAACTCTTTCTCCTGAAATGTTCTCTACTTTGAAGAGTTTAATTATAGGTTAACATAGTTTACTGTACTTTCATATATAAAACTCACCATAGAAGAGTTCTAATTGAGTCCCTCCACTAATAAGGGGAAATTGGTTTTCCACCCATCAATCCCCCTTATAAAAGTATTCAGACATGGTGGTGAAAATGCCATATAGGTTTTATATTCACCTGAATATAGTGCAATAGGAATAGCCACTGTGGAGGATTTGTTCTGTTTCTGGTTTGTGTGTGATCGCTCTTTATGATTTGAACCTAGAGACAAATCCACATGGCTGAGAGAACGCCCTAGTCCTCCCGGTCTCCTGTCCTCTCTCATCTAAATAAAAAAAAGGGGGTTACTCACTTCTTGGAAAACGGATCAAACTTCTCTGGGTCCTGTTTGAATTGTCCAGCCCGCTGGGATGTTGAAGCTTGCAGCCATTAGGCTTTCTCCTCATGTGTCTCACCTCTCTTTGAGTCTCCTGTCTTTGTCAACAGACCCATAGTACAGCTGATCCCTATTCAGTGAGGACCCAGAGCTGAGAGCTCAGGTCTAAGCTATAGGATCAAGTTGATGCTGCGGCTTTTCTCGTAGAAATGCTTTGTATTGTCTCAATACTTTTATAGGGGGGATTGATGGGTGGAAAACCTATATGGCATTTTCACCACCATATCTTATGCCTCTGAAGAAGCTATGGCTGGAGGTTTGACAGCATGTTTAAAGTTCAGTTAGGGAGTATGTGACAAGGTTACATTTTATATTAGGCTGGAAGTAGGTGCTTTCCACACAAACATACTGTGAAAAATGTATGCACTCACTAACTGTAAGTTGCTCTGGATAAGAGTGTCTACTAAAATGTAAAATTTATATTTGCAAATTCCAAGTCTACCCAGCTAGCACATTTGGTTCCTTGGAAGTAGTGGGAACGTACATTTTTGGTTTCCCATTGGTTCTGGGAATGAAGCCATAAGTTTCCTGACCGGTAAAACAGAATGTTTTCTAACCATTCTGAGGATGGAAGTGAACATTCCACCTGTTCTGGGAACGTTAATTATTAGGTTACAGGGAGGTTCTGAGAACATTTTACTACGGTTTCCTGAAAGTTTTCCTGGGAGGTTTTATTAACGTTCTGAGAACCGAAATTATAGGTTATTTGAAGGTAATTAAATAACATTCTGAGAACAGCTTAGAACTCCAAGCTCAGATAGGACACATATAAATTAATTTGCTTAGGCATTAATCATGCAAACAAATTACTTTTTTTTATGTGGCACTGCATCTGGGAGATTCAAACCTATGATCTTCTGCTCTTTACCCATGGAATTAGTCCACTGCACCACCAGGATGGAGCTAGCATGCTATGCTTTTTTTTTTAGCTCATACAAAGCTGTTCATTTTAGTCTATTCAAACAGACCCCGGGAAACAAGCACTCATTAAGATCAGGTGTGGCCAATTTGTGGGCGCGGCCAACACACCTGAACACACTTAACAAGATAGAGGATAGAGAGAGTTTTGTTGATGCTGAGAATGAAATGTATATGTCAGGGGTAGGCAACCCTGTTCCTGGAGTACCGCAGGTACAACTAGGCACCACACCTGACAAACTGAACTAATTGATCAGTTCAGTGATTTCCTAAATTCAACACAACTGGTCTTCCAGGTCGGTTAAATCAAAAACATGTAGTGCCTGCGGCACTCCAGGACAAGGGTACACTAGCCCTGGAATATGTTTTTAAATAACATTCTTATAACGTTCTTTGAATGTTACTAATGTTTTCTTGTGTTTTTTATGGAAAAGTTTCTTCATGTTTTGGGAACATAACTTTAAATAGAACCATGAGGAAACCTGCAGAAAAGGTAACTTACAGTGAAATGCTTACTTACAAGCCCTTAACTAACAATGCAGTTTTTTAAGAAAATATATATTTTTTTAAATAGTAAAAAGTAAAAAATAGATCAGTAAAAAATAGCAAATAGCAAATAATTAAAGAGCAGCAGTAAAATAAAATAACAGTAGGGAGGCTACAGTGAGGGAAAAAAGTATTTGATCCCTTGCTGATTTTGTACGTTTGCCCACTGACAAAGAAATGATTAGTCTATAATTTTAATGGTATGTTTATTTGAACAGTGAGAGACAGAATAACAACAAAAAAATCCAGAAAAAAGCATGTCAAAAATGTTATAAATTGATTTCCATTTTAATGAGGGAAATAAGTATTTCACCCCCTCAATCAGAAAGATTTCTGGCTCCCAGGTGTCTTTTATACAGGTAACGAGCTGAGATTAGGAGCACACTCTTAAAGGGAGTGCTCCTAATCTCAGTTTGTTACCTGTATAAAAGACACCTGTCCACAGAAGCAATCAATCAATCAGATTCCAAACTCTCCACTATGGCCAAGACCAAAGAGCTCTCCAAGGATGTCAGGGACAAGATTGTAGACCTACACAAGGCTGAAATGGGCTACAAGACCATCGCCAAGCAGCTTGGTGAGAAGGTGACAACAGTTGGTGCGATTATTCGCAAATGGAAGAAACACAAAATAACTGTCAATCTCCCTCGGCCTGGGGCTCCATGCATAATCTCACCTCGTGGAGTTGCAATGATCATGAGAACGGTGAGGAATAATCCCAGAAATAAACGGGAGGATCTTGTCAATGATCTCAAGGCAGCTGGGACCATAGTCACCAAGAAAACAATTGGTAACACAGTACGCCGTGAAGGACTGAAATCCTGCAGCGCCCGCAAGGTCCCCCTGCTCAAGAAAGCACATATACATACCCGTCTGAAGTTTACCAATGAACATCTGAATGATTCAGAGGAGAACTGGGTGAAAGAGTTGTGGTCAGATGAGATCAAAATTGAGTTCTTTGGTATCAACTCAACTCGCCGTGTTTGGAACAGAAAGAATGCTGCCTATGACCCCAAGAACACCATCCCCACCGTCAAACATGGAGGTGGAAACATTATGCTTTGGGGGTGTTTTTCTGCTAAGGGGACAACTTCACCGCATCAAAGGGACGATGGACGGGGCCATGTACCGTCAAATCTTGGGTGAGAACCTCCTTCCCCCAGCCAGGGCATTGAAAATGGGTCATGGATGGGTATTCCAGCATGACAATGACCCAAAACACACAGCCAAGGCAACAAAGGAGTGGCTCAAGAAGAAGCACATTAAGGTCCTGGAGTGGCCTAGCCAGTCTCCAGACCTTAATCCCATAGAAAATCTGTGGAGGGAGTTGAAGGTTCGAGTTGCCAAACGTCAGCCTCGAAACCTTAATGACTTGGAGAAGATCTGCAAAGAGGAGTGGAACAAAATCCCTCCTGAGATGTGTGCAAACCTGGTGGCCAACTACAAGAAACGTCTGACCTCTGTGATTGCCAACAAGGGTTTTGCCACCAAGTACTAGTCATGTTTTGCAGAGGGGTCAAATACTTATTTCCCTCATTAAAATGCAAATCAATTTATAACATTTTTGACATGCGTTTTTGTGGATTTTGTTGTTGTTATTCTGTCTCTCACTGTTCGAATAAACCTACCATTAAAATTATAGACTGATCATGTCTTTGTCAGTGGTCAAACATACAAAATCAGCAGGGGATCAAATACTTTTTTCCATCACTGTATATTCAGGGGGTACCGGTACAGAGTCAATGTGCGGGGTCACCAGTTAGTCGAGGTAATTGAGGTAATATCTACATGTGGGTAGAGTTAAAGTGACTATGCATAAATAATAAACAGAGTAACAGCAGCGTAAAAGAGGGGGGAGGGGGGCAATGCAAATAGTCCGGGTAGCCATGAGTCTTATGGCTTGGGGGTAGAAGCTGTTAAGAAGCCTTTTGGACCTAGACTTGGTGCTCCGGTACCGCTTGCCGTGCAGTCAGTCTATGACTACGGTGGCTGGAGTCTTTGACAATTTTTAGGGCCTTCCTCTGACACCGCCTGGTATAGAGGTCCTGGATGGCAGGAAGCTTGGCCCCAGTGATGTACTGGGCCGTACTACCCTCTGTAGTACCTTGCAGTCGGAGGCCGAGCAGTTGCCATACCAGGCGGTGATGCAACCAGTCAGGATGCTCTCGATGGTGCAGCCGTGTAGTCCTGTATCCAGTTGCAGAGGTGAGGTGTTTAGTCCCAGGGCCCTTAGCTTAGTGAGGAGCTTTGAGGGCACTATGGTGTTGAACGCTGAGCTTTAGTCAATGAATAGCATTCTCACGTAGGTGTTCCTCTTGTACAGGTGGGAAAGGGCAGTGTGGAGTGCAATAGAGATTGCATCATCTGTGATTTGTTGGGGCGCTATGCAAATTGGAGTGGGTCTAGGGTTTCTGGGATAATGGTGTTATTGTGAGCCATGACCAGCCTTTCAAAGCACTTCATGGCTACAGACGTGAGTGCTACGGGTCGGTAGTCATTTAGGCAGGTTATCTTAGTGTTCTTGGGCACAGGGACTATGGTGGTCTGCTTGAAACATGTTGGTATTACAGACTCAGTCAGGGACATGTTGAAAATGTCAGTGAAGACACTTGCCAGTTGGTCAGCGCATGCTCGGAGTACACGTCCTGGTAATCCGTCTGGCACTACGGCCTTGTGAATGTTGACCTGCTTACTCACATCAGCTACGGAGAGCATGATCACATAGTCATCCGGAACTGCTGATGCTCTCATGCATGCTTCAGTGTTGCTTGCCTCGAAGCGAGCATAGAAGTGATTTAGCTCGTCTGGTAGGCTTGTGTCACTGGACAGCTCGCGGCTGTGCTTCCCTTTATAGTCTGTAATAGTTTTCAAGCCCTGTCACATCCGATGAGCGTCAGAGCCGGTGTAGTACGATTCAATCTTAGTCCTGTATTGACTCTTTGCCTGTTTGATGGTTAGTCCGAGGGCATAGCAGGATTTCTTATAAGCGTCCGGGTTAGAGTCCCGCTCCTTGAAAGCGGTAGCTCAACCCTTTAGCTCAGTGCGGATGTTGCCTGTAATCCATGTCTTCTAATTGGGGTATGTACATACGGTCACTGTGGGGACGACGTCATCGATGCACTTATTGATGAAGTCAGTGACTGATGTGGCGTACTCCTCAATGCTATCGAAAGAATCCCGGAACATATTCCAGTCTGTGCTAGCAAAACAGTCCTTTAGTTTAGCATCTGCATCATCTGACCACTTCCTTATTAACCGAGTCACTGGTGCTTCCTGCTTTAGTTTTTGCTTATAAGCAGGAATCAGGAGGATAGAGTTATGGTCAGATTTGCCAAATGGAGGGTGAGGGAGAGCTTTGTATGCGTCTCTGTGTGTGGAGTAAAGGTGGTCTAGAGCTTTTATTCCTCTGGTTGCACATTTAACATGCTGGTGGAAATTAGGTAGAACGGATTTAAGTTTCCCTGCATTAAAGTCCCTGGCCACTAGGAGCGCTGCCTCTGGATGAGCGTTTTCCTGTTTACTTTATACAGCTCATTGAGTGCAATCTTAGTGCCAGCATCGGTTTGTGGTGGTAAATAGACAGCTACGAAAAATATAGATGAAAACTCTTTCTGTAAATAGTGTGGTCTACAGCTCATCATGAGATACTCTACCTCAGGCGAGCAAAACCTCGAGACTTCCTTATTATTAGATTTTACAAATATACACAGACCGCCACCCTTTATCTTAGGTCGTCCAATTTATTTTCAAATGATTGAACATTGGCTAATAGGATTGATGGAAGAGGCAGTTTACTCGCTCGCCTTCAGATCCTTACATGGCACCCCAACCTACATCCACGATATCTCTGTCTCTTTCTCATGCAAATGATGGGGATTTGGGCCTTGTCGGGTGTCTGTAGAATATCCTTCACGTCCGACTCGTTGAAGAAAAAATCTTTGTCCAATACAAGGTGAGTAATCGCTGTCCTGATATCCAGAAGCTCTTTTTGGTCATAAGAGACGGTGGCAGAAACATTATGTACAGAATAAATTACAAATAAAGCGAAAAAACACACATAATAGTAAAATTGGTTAGAGGGCTGTAAAACGGCAGCCATCTTCTCCGGCGCCATTCTTCGGCGCCATTCTCTCAGCATAATGTTCTCTGAACGTTCTGTGAATAATACTTTAAATAGAACCATGAGGAAACCTGTATAAAGCGTTATGCTTAAGTTCTGAAATTCCCACAGAAGAACGTTGTTTCTTAACATTTTCGGAACAATTTGAGAACATTACTTTAAATAGAACCACGAGGAAACCTGGAGGAAACTTTATGCTGAAGTAGTGAAATTCCCACCTACGAAACATTTGGTTCTCAGAATGTTTTGTGCTAGCTGGGTATCCTGCACCATTCCCAGAACGTTGTGGCAAGGTTGTATGCAAAATAACCATAGGACAATCACGCTCTCACCAAACTCTAAGTAAACATTATGTGATAGCTTGGTAACCATCTGCCATATGTCTTGAGTGACTTCACTTCAACTGTCTTCAGGAGCTCCAAATCATGCTTGAAAAAAGATCAAGCAATGTATCCTCTGCTTGGAGAGTGCCAAAAGACAGCCCACACAAACCCACAGTCAGTGTGAGATATGCACTGCGAAATTTTCAAACCAAATAAAATGTAAAGAGTGTCGTTAAAGTGTGCATTTAGAACATATGTGTGTTAAAAGCTTGTGTTAAAAAGCGTGTGTGTACTGGAGGTAGATACAGTACTGTCAGATCACTGGAGAGCTGTATTAGAGATCCACCAACCTGTGTTTCACAGCAGGGCCCTGAGCCATCAACCTGGAGCTAGTACCCTCCAGCAGGCAATAAGGCTATTTCAGCAGGCCACTTGGAGAGCAGAGCAGCGCCTCAATTAGGCTGACAGAAATGGCCTTCCTGACACATGAAGGTAAAGCAGGGCCAGGGGTTTTCTCCTTTCAGTGCCTCGGCTCCTGGACATTGTGTTGTTGCAGTGTGTCTGGAGACATTAGCTTATGTTGTTGCAGTAGGTTTACAGACATTTCTCAGCCCATTAGCTGCTCTTTCAGCCCAAACCGCTACTCAAAGCTACAGTGAGAAGAACAGCACTTTCAAGGCTGTTGAGGAGCTGGTGAAAGAGAGTTTCTGTGTGTTCAAATTATTCCACATTGCTCTCAAGGATACATACAGAATTAAGCAGGGAGCCTTGGGAAAATAGGTGCAATACAGCAACACCTTCAATCAAGACACAATAATCAACTTCGGTACAACATACTATGGGGAGTCGCACTCTCGAAGGATCTACAATCCCACTTGACAAGGCCAATGAAATCCGCTCCTCTCTGGAAGTCCTGCCTTCCACAGGTGATAAGTGTGAGGCTCAGATTCATTGCTTCAATTATTCTGCTCTTCACCTCGGTTTGAACAGGAATGATTCACGCTACTAAAACAAACAATTGGAACACGAGACTGTCTTATGTTGCGCCAACTAAACGGTCCCTTAGTGGTAGAGCATGCTCACCTCTGGTCGTTGTGTGCTGAAGTTTGTATAGATCTCATAAGTTTCCTAACCACGAACAATTAGAGAATTATTTTAATTGCTTGTCCTGGCTTTATCAATAAGTACAGTGCCTTGCAAAAGTATTCATCCCCCTTGGCGTTTTTCCTATATTGTTGCATTACAACCTGTAATTTAAATTGATTTTTATTTGGATTTCATGTAAAGGACATACACAAAAGAGTCCAAAATGGTGAAGTAAAATGAAAAAAATTACTTGTTTCAAAAGTGGTGCGTGCATACAGTTGAAGTCAGAAGTTTACATACACCTTAGCCAAATACATTTAAACTCTGTTTTTCACAATTCATACATACACTCAATTAGTATTTGGTAGCATTGCCTTTAAATTGTTTAACTTGGGTCAAACGTTTCGGGTAGCCTTCCACAAGCTTCCCACAATAAATTGGGTGAATTTTGGCCCATTCCTCCTGACAGAGCTGGTGTAACTGAGTCAGGTTTGTAGGCCTCCTTGCTCGCACACGCTTTTTCAGTTCTGCCCACAAATGTTCTATAGGATTGAGGTCAGGGCTTTGTGATGGCCACTCCAATACCTGTACTTTGTTGTCCTTAAGCCATTTTGCCACAACTTTGGAAGTATGCTTGGGGTCATTGTCCATTTGGAAGACCCATTTGCGACCAAGCTTTAACTTCCTGACTGATGTCTTGAGATGTTGCTTCAATATATCCACATAATTTTCCTTCCTCATGATGCCATCTATTTTGTGAAGTGCACCAGTCTCTCCTGCAGCAAAGCACCCCCACAGCACGATACTGCCACCCCCGTGCTTCACAGTTGGGATGGTGTTATGCGGCTTGCAAGCCACTCCTTTTTCCTCCAAACATAACAATGGTCATTATGGCCAAACAGTTCTATTTTTGTTTCATCAGACCAGAGGACATTTCTCCAAAAAGTACGATCTTTGTCCCCATGTGCAGTTGCAAACCGTAGTCTGGCTTTTTTATGGTGGTTTTGGAGCAGTGGCTTCTTCCTTGCTGAGTGGCCTTTCAGGTTATGTCGATATATGACTTGTTTTACTGTGGATATAGATACCTTTGTACCTGTTTCCTCCAGCATCTTTACAAGGTCCTTTGCTGTTGTTCTGGGACTGATTTGCACTTTTTGCACCAAAGTACGTTCATCTCTAGGAGACAGAACGCGTCTCCTTCCTGAGCGGTATGACGGCTGCGTGGTCCCATGGTGTTTATACTTGCGTACTATTGTTTGTACAGATGAACATGGTACCTTCAGGCGTTTGGAAATTGCTCCCAATGATGAACCAGGCTTGTGGAGGTCTACATATTTTTTTTCTGAGGTCTTGGCTGATTTCTTCAGATTTTCCCATGATGTCAAGCAAAGAGGCACTGAGTTTGAAGGTAGGCCTTGAAATACATCCACAGGTACACCTCCAAATGACTCAAATGATGTCAATTAGCCTATCAGAAGCTTCTAAAGCCATGACATCATTTTCTGGAATTTTCCAAGCTGTTTAAAGGCACAGTTAACTTAGTGTATGTAAACTTCTGACCCACTGGAATTGTGAAACAGTGAATTATAAGTGAAATAATCTGTTTGTAAACAATTGTTGGAAAAATTACTTGTGTCATGCACAAAGTAGATGTCCTAACCAACTTACCAAAACTATAGTTTGTTAACAAGATATTTGTGGAGTGGTTGAAAAATGAGTTTTAATGACTCCAACCTAAGTGTATGTTACTTCCGACTTCAACTGTATGTATTCACCCCCTTTGCTATGAAGCCCCTAAATAAGATCTGGTGGAACCAATTACCTTCAGAAGTCACATAATTAGTTAAATAAAGTCCACCTGTGTGCAATCTAATTGTCACATGATCTGTCACATGATCTCAGTATATACAATGAGGGAAACAAGTATTTGATCCCCTGCTGATTTTGTACGTTTGCCCACTGACAAAGAAATGATTAGTCTATAATTTTAATGGTAGGTTGATTTGAACAGAATAACAACAACAAAATCCAGAAAAACGCATGTCAAAAATGTTATAAATTGATTGACGCATAGGAAAAAGGGAAGGACGCATAGGAAAAAGAGAAGGACGCATAGGAAAAGGGGAAGGACGGATGCATTTTAATTAGGGAAATAAGTATTTGACCCCCGCTCAATCAGAAAGATTTCTGGCTCCCAGGTGTCTTTTATACAGGTAACGAGCTGAGATTATGAGCACACTCTTAAAGGGAGTGCTCCTAATCTCAGTTTGTTACCTGTATAAAAGACAACTGTCCACAGAAGCAATCAATCAATCAGATTCCAAACTCTCCACCATGGCCCAGACCAAAGAGCTCTCCAAGGATGTCAGGGACAAGATTGTAAACCTACACAAGGCTGGAATGGGCTACAAGACCATCGCCAAGCAGCTTGGTGAGAAGGTGACAACAGTTGGTGCGATTATTCGCAAATGGAAGAAACACAAAATAACTGTCAATCTCCCTCGGCCAGGGGCTCCATGCAAGATCTCACCTCGTGGAGTTGCAATGATCATGAGAACGGTGAGGAATCAGCCCAGAACTACACGGGAGGATCTTGTCAATGATCTCAAGGCAGCTGGGACCATAGTCACCAAGAAAACAATTGGTAACACACTACGCCGTGAAGGACTGAAATCATGCAGCGCCCGCAAGGTCCCCCTGCTCAAGAAAGCACATATACATGCCCGTCTGAAGTTTGCAAATGAACATCTGAATGATTCAGAGGAGAGCTGGGTGAAAGTGTTGTGGTCAGATGAGACCAAAATGGAGCTCTTTGGCATCAACTCAACTCGCCATGTTTGGAGGAGGAGGAATGCTGCCTATGACCCCAAGAACACCATCCCCACCGTCAAACATGGAGGTGGAAACATTATGCTTTGGGGGTGTTTTTCTACTAAGGGGACAGGACAACTTCACCGCGTCAAAGGGATGATGGACGGGGCCATGTACTGTCAAATCTTGGGTGAGAACCTCCTTCCCTCAGCCAGGGCATTGAAAATGGGTCGTGGATGGGTATTCCAGCATGACAATGACCCAAAACACACGACCAAGGCAACAAAGGAGTGGCTTAAGAAGAAGCACATTAAGGTCCTGGAGTGGCCTAGCCAGTCTCCAGACCTTAATCCCATAGAAAATCTGTGGAGGGAGCTGAAGGTTCGAGTTGCCAAACGTCAGCCTCGAAACCTTAATGACTTGGAGAAGATCTGCAAAGAGGAGTGGGACAAAATCCCTCCTGAGATGTGTGCAAACCTGGTGGCCAACTACAAGAAACGTCTGACCTCTGTGATTGCCAACAAGGGTTTCGCCACCAAGTACTAAGTTATGTTTTGCAGAGGGGTCAAATACGTATTTCCCTCATTAAAATGCAAATGAATTTATAACATTTTTGACATGCGTTTTTCTGGATTTTTTTGTTGTTGTTATTCTGTCTCTCACTGTTCAAATAAACCTACCATTAAAATTATAGACTGATCATTTCTTTGTCAGTGGGCAAACGTACAAAATCAGCAGGGGATCAAATACTTTTTTCCCTCACTGTATACACCTGTATACTCCAATCTGTGGTGTTGCAGACTCTGGGGCCTTTCAGAACAGGTATATATATACTGAGATCATGTGACAGATCATGTGACACTTAGATTGCACACAGGTGGACTTTATTTAACTAATTATGTGACTTCTGAAGGTAATTGGTTGCACCAGATCTTATTTAGGGGCTTCATAGCAAAGGGGGTGAATACATATGCACGCACCACTTTTCCGTTATTTATTATTTAGAATTTTTTGAAATAAGTAATTTTTTTCATTTCACTTCACCAATTTAGACTATTTTGTGTATGTCCATTACATGAAATCCAAATAAAAATCCATTTAAATTATAGGTTGTAATGCAACAATATAGGAAAAACGCCAAGGGGGATGAATACTTTTGCAAGGCACTGTACTGGGCCGTATGTATTACACTCTGTAGCGCCTTTCATTGGATGCCAAGCAGTTGCCATACCAAGCGGTGATGCAGCCAATCAAGATGCTCTCAATGGTGCAGCTGTATAACTTTTTGAGGATCTGAATGCCCATGCCAAATCTTTTCAGCCTCCTGAGGGGGAAGAGGCATTGTCATGCATTGGTGTGTTTGGACCATGATAGGTCCTTAGTGATGTGAACACCGAGGTACTTGACTCTCTTGACCCGCTCCACTACAGGCCTGTCGATGTAAATGGGGGGCGTGCTCAGCCCTCCGTTTCCTGTAGTCCACAACCAGCTCCTTTACCTTGCTGACGTTGAGCGAGAGGTTGTTGTCCTGGCACCACACTGCCTGGTCTTTGACCTCCTCCCTATAGGCTGTCTCATCATCGTGTCGTCTGCAAACTTAATGATGGTGTTGGAGTCGTGCGCAGCCACGCAGTCGTGGGTGAACAGGGAGTACAGGATAGCTCTCTTGTTTAGTATACGTAGTGTTAAGTCGCTTGGTTATTCTAAACGGACCGTCCTGCAGTCAAAGAGGGTAGCTAGCCTAGCTTAGACTAAAGACTATCCTGGCTAACGTCGGCTAGCATGCATAACTTCCGGTGAATGAAGCTTACTAACATTCCCCCAGCGCTATGGCAACCCTATTCCTATTTTAAATTCCTGGAGTTGGAGGGAGTAGAGAGAGTGGGGCTTGCATGCTCCTCCGATGAGGAAGTAGCACCTGAGCAGCAGCGCCGTTCCACGGGGTACTACGTCAGCCATTGCCGGAGCCCTCTGAGCCCATAAGGGGGCCCGGCTTCATGTAGGCTATACAGTCTCATGGAAGCTCAACGTGTGTTGGAAGCTTGGCCATGTTTAATGTCCCTCTGATACCCCACGTTCCATCATGTTCACGGGGTTCAAGGGGTATATCAATCTCCACAGGGTGGGAGTAATACGTTGTCCGATTCGCTCTCTGTCCACAAGGGTCTCCCCATAGGTTGCTCATTACTGGGATTCATTGCTGATTCCTGCCTGTAGCTCACTAGTCCCTATACAGATTAGTGGTTGGTAGCTGAGTTGAGGGAACAAGCAGGGTTGGACACGACCATGCCATTTTCCCCACACACAATCTCTTTCCAGGTCAGTGCTTTTCATTCCTCAGTTTTTCAGAGCTGTCTGTCCCATTCCCAGCTAGGTAATAAGGCGCTTTGTCGCCAGTACCTATGACTGGTCAATTTTTTATGTGTGTGGTCCAGCGCTGGGTGCCAGCCGGTTACCGGAATGCAACTTAACGCCTAAATCGAATGAGGCTTGTTGTGACAACAGTAACCCCAGGTAGCACTGCCAATCGGGGTACGTCACTGAACACCGGAGGCCTTGTACCAAGAGTGGGCCAGGCTTTAGGCAAACCTTGGCACATAAACACCGTTTTTTTCAACCCCAAGATCCACATTGTTCACGGGTGTAAAAAGTGTTGTATCTCCCGCATGGGAGTTCGATAAAAAGTGTCGCTTCTCCACGTTCAGACACATGGTTGTCAAGGGTGGTGGAAATGGAAGACGAACCAACCTCTCCCAGCCCACAAGGTGGCGTCCCGCCCCTTCAGATGGCACTTCACGGGGGGGCTCGCTGTCTGCTCCCACCAATGGAGCGCATGCGAACAGTGGCGTCAGGGTACAGGCTACATTTGGTTGTGCGTCCCCCACTCTTCTGCAGCGTCATCACGTCGACTGTTCCCGAAGCCTCAGCGCCCGTTTTGAGGGAGGGAATATCCTCTAGTCTCCAGAAGCAGGCAATCCAAGTGGTTCCTATTTCCAAGATCCAGGATGGCTGGAACAGTCTGTATTTTCTGGCTCCAAAAAGGAACGGGACTTTACATCCCATTCTAGACCTACATACCCTCAGCAAGCACCTCAGAGTCTAAAAACTCTAAAACCAGAAAAAGAGCTGTCTGACTCCATCTCAGCACATTTTGTTACTGTGTCTCGAGCTAGATTCACTCACGTATCGGAGGTTGTCAGGGTTCCGCCTCTGCTTTCAGCTAGGTCACACAGTGCATTTTTGCCTACGCCTACTGGAGATGATGGCTTCTGTGATGGAAGTCCTGTACAAAGGCAACTTGATTCTGGGGGTATGGACACTGGTGCAAAGAGCACTGCATATAAATTACCCGGAGCTCCTAACAGTGTATCTGGCACTCAGGCACTTTTGTCGGGCCGGCTTGTGCAGGTCAGAACTTACATTATGTGGCGTGTATCAACACATGGGGAGAGACTGTCTCTCTCCCTCCTAACCTTGGCTTGCTCCCTATTGCTGGGGAGTAGTGCGAGATATTTTATCTAGGTGGGACCCTCTCTCTCAGGAGTGGAGGCTACACCCCTGGGTGGTTTCCCAGGTTGGGGAATTTTCGGCAGGGCCGACGTAGATCTTTACGCATCGTGAGAAAACGTGCAGTGTCGTCTATTTTTCTTGATGAGGGACCCGAGTGCCTCATTAAGAACAGTCGCTCTGGCACACCAGTGGCCTCCGACCCTCCTTTACGCGTTTCCTCTAGGGGTTCTGATTCAGCCGATGTTGGAGAGGGTGTGCCGGGATGGCTTATCATTGATTCTTGTGGCTCCCTGTTGGCCCAGGCAGCCTTGTTTTGCGGAGATCATTTGCCTTTTAGGCAGGGACCCATGGCAACTCCCGTTGCGCAGGGACCTTTTGTCCCAGGTGCACAGGCAGGTTTGGCAAGTGAGGACAGAGATTTGAGGGCTAGAGGTTTACCCCTGAATGTTATTGCTAACATTCAGTCTACTAGGGCACCCTCCATGAGAGGGCTGTATGCGTATAAGTGGCAAGCGTCTGAGCTCTGGTGCCAAAATAAAGGACTTGTTCCTTTCAGTGCTCTGTGAGGGACATCCTTATGTTCCTACAGGAGCTTTTTGAGCAAGGGCTGGCATTCTCCGCGTTAAAAGCGTACATGGCCGCTATCTCAGTGTTTCATGTGGAAATTGACGGAGCCTCACCGGGAGCCCACCCCATGGGTGTGCGGTTCCTGAAAGGTGTACATCTTCTTAGACCGGCCTCCAAACCTACTGCGCCCACATGGTACTTGGCACTGGTTTTGGAGGCACTGTGTGCCACCCCCTTTGAGTCAATGAAGATCTGAAGATCTTCTCCTACAAGACCTCCCCCTGCTAATGGCTTCGGCCTCGGCTTAACATGTTGGGGATCTCCACGCGTTATCCGGTACTCAGTTCGCCCCGGGCGACTCTAAGGTGACGTTGCGTCCAATTGAAGGAATGAATCAGAGCCTTTTTTTCTTTAGTCGAGAAAGTGCGACTACCCATAGTATGTTGTACATTGTTTCCCTCCTTCAGGGAACAGTATTTATAATGTTACGTTCATGTATTGCATTAGCCGGGAAAGGATATTTGCGGTGGTCAACATCCCTTGCATTACTCTCCAAATAAAAGGCAATTACTAAGGAATTTCCAATGTATCTCAATGTACTGTATGGCCTTTATAACTGAACATGAAGCACTTAGAGAACATACAGGTACTGAGAGGGGAATAAATGTAGCCTCTCGGCAGTTTTGTATTGAAATAAGCAATATATAGCTCCACATTTTATGGGTTTGCCGATGTGTTCTGCTCCCCTATTTGCTCCTGACACAGTTAAGGCAGTTTCCAGTGCAGTTGATGGGGCTGAACAATTTGCTTGACTGGCAGAAAAACCATAATCAATCCGGAGATTACAGATAAGGGCACTAAAACCAGCCAGGCCCAGCATTTTCTCTTATCGCAATTATACCTAGGCATCCTGTCTCAGGTACAGCCAATTAAGCAGAGAGAGAAGGCTCCCAGCCACTTGACAATGAGGGTGCTATCTGGCACACCAGAACAGGGGGCTGAAAGAGCCTTGTTGAGGACAGGGTGAAAGGGGGGGTGGCTATAACCCCCTTCTTTTTTTTTCACACAATGGCTGTGTTTACAAAGGCAGCCCAATTCTGATCGTTTGCCCAATTATTGCCCGACTAAGAGTCTGTGGTAGGGTATGTGCTTTAGTCATTATAAACAGTGATAAGCCCCCCCCTCCCCCTCCCCCCCACTGCCTCCTAGCAGCCGTGTAAAAAGGGGCAAGGGCACAGAGACCTTGCACTAACTCTACCTCCTCTCACTCTTTCATCTGCCGTTCACTCCTTCCCTTCCATTACTTATTTCACACTTCCCTCCCTCTGAAATATCATTCACATTATGTCATGATTTTCCAACATAGGACCTAGTAGTGATGGGTGATGGAAAGGCAAGAGAGAATGCATGCCCTATCCCCTCTGTCTTCCTCCCCTCTCAGAGATTACATGGCTAGCAAGACACCTTATTACTAATTACTAATACTAATTTCATGTCTCATTGCACGAGCACTACAATATTTCCCTCCATATATCACCACCAATGTCACCTCAACCTACAGGGTATGATTTGACCATGACCCTTCTTTTCATTAATTCCATTCATGGGAGGCACATATTGTATGAGTTGCACACACAAATGCTGGTGCATTGACAGTATGTGGTTTCACCACACATCAAAGACCTGTGCATGCATCCTTCAAACACAAAGCTTTATCATTGCTGCTTTGTCTGTTCACTCGTACCCGTCCTAAACCCATCTCTGATAACACAGCCAGGCTGTTTGAGGCTGTTTGCAGAGTGAGAGAGAGCAGCTCTAAGCAGATGCAACAGACTGCACCACAGTAGGGCACAGGTGCTTTACGCATGCCTGCCTGCCTGCCTGGTCCCCGGGCTCTGCAGGTAGACCGGTCCAGACTCCAGACACAGCGCAAACAAAGAGAAAATAAAGCCAGCCTCAATAGGCTCTTATTACAGCCTCATAGACCGTATGGACCTCAGATGGTTTTATATCTTGATTTGAGTGGAAATGGGTGATCACCATGCTCATCCAAGCACGAAACAGAAGTACTAACAGCACTACAGAGGAAGCCTATGTGGGGAGTCAAATGTAAAATGAAAATCGAGAGAGAGGCTCTGGAGAAGACGTGGTTCATCTGCTCCTTCTATGGACCATGTGGAGATTAACTGAAGCCCATTACAGTCAGCTGTATGAAGACAAATAGACAGTGGGCAGGAGATACAGCAGGCTACTATAAATATGACATCATTAGAGACACAGGCGGCCAATTCGCTAAATAGGACAGAGTGAATATATACAATATATGCAGGGAAAATATTCCAAATTCAAACTCTGATCGGACACATGGGTCCAGTGATGCAGTTTTGGTAATTACATTGGGTTGATGTTTTTCCCTTTCCAACATTGCTGTGATATGAAATGTGGTGAAGAGGAAAATAGCTTCGTGCTGATGCAAATGACGTTCTGTGCTCATGGCATCAAACTCCCCTTGAGACAAACATCTGAAACGGCTCTTTGCACACCCATCTCCAATCTGGCTCAGTCAAATCAGCCGTCTCTAAATCAGGGAAACGTGCCTCTGCAGTACTTACCACGTTCACTTGACAGGGTGGTGTCTGTCAGGGAGAGAGGGAGGGAGAGAGAGAGAAGAGAGAGAGATGGAGGGGGGAGAGAAAGAGAGAATACAACGATTAGAACACAACATGCTAGCTCTCAAGCTGCCATACAAGACTTTTGTCCTTTTTTAACAATAGGATTTAAGGAAAACAATAGCAATTAAGGAAAATATAAATAACTGAGGAAATGTGATCACACACAATGAAAACCAGAACAAACACACATTCTACTTAGTAAGTTGCTGAGCAGACCTCTATCACTTCTATCATGAGAAAAGAAAAAGACGTCCACATATTGTCATCCTCTCCAAAGAAAGCACATGTTCTTATTCGACAGCATGTTCTTATTCGACAGCATAAGAACATGACCCTAAAATATTCTACATCACTTCAAATACAGAGTGCAATGTGCATCAATTACGGTCTGTTGTGTACTGCACACACAGCAATTCAACTGGAACAGTTTTCACTACTCTCCCTTTTCCTTCCATTGCCTCGAGCACTTCGATGCTTTAACTAGAACACACCCCAGTTGTTGTGATGTCTATAATGTTATATTACTCAAACGCACTGAAGTCCACACAACGCTACGTTTATGTATATATTTCGGTCTTTATTTAGATATAAGCGTCACAGCTGGATGAGGAGTGACGCAGAAAAGCCATTTGTGTTCTAGAGACAGTTTCTCTCAGTGCTGCCTATCCCTTCAATGCCATCGAATGGAGACGCTGCACACAGATTTGATTAGAGACCATTTTCACGGCTCCGTTTTACATTCGTTGCCCTCATTTCAGCGACGGGCGTCACAGGAAGTCTGGAACGCTGACAACAACACCTTCTGCCAAGTCACTCCTGCTCACCTATGTGACCCTCAAATTGCTGTTCTATCACAGTAAACCACTTTGTAGCACAATGGCAGCACGCTGGTAACTGAGACAGGCATGTGTGCAGACTCTAAACGAGCCCCAGAGAGAGCAAAGGTTGCCAGGCTCTCTCTGAGGGCCCCCCAAAATGTCACTGTTTTGGCTGAGGGGAAAACATGGCCCATCATTTACTGTACTTTCTCTCTCTCTCGCTACGTTTGTTAAGTTGTTTATAAATACTTGGGGAAATTATTTTCAGAGCATTATTTAACTTATCCATTGCGCAGAGTTAGCGTCAAATAAATAAATGCATTAACAAGATTAGCAGATTAATTATGAAAATAACTATTAATTTCTTCAATACTGTCTGTTAAATTCCATCTAAATCTGTGAAAGATATTGCTATACCGTATTTTTGTAGAACCAACTAAAAAAAACATCCAAACAAAGTACAAATCCGTCAATATTTAAGCGTCTTGGAATGCCTCTAGTGCATGTAAAGGAATCTCTCTATCCACCCCCTACACAACGGCAAGCAATGTTTAAATAATTAATCTCCTTCTGTCAAGGATTCAGACTGTGCTGCACTTGCCAGTATCCCCACAAATTGGCAGGCAGACTCATATTTGGCACACGTGCAGCAGCCTAGTGCCGTTCTCTCTCCTCTGTGGGCCTTCTAGCCCTCCCCATGAGAAGACTAACGCTGACTGTCCTACTCTCACTCTCCCAGGGTGAGCCCAGGGCTGCCTGTCTTGTATGTAAGGAAGGAATTATGCACACTTCCTCTCATTACAACTCCAGGGGAAACGTCACAGCTTTTCATTTCGTCCTCAATTATAGAAACACACCTTTGTGCCTCTCTGAAAGGATTGCATGCGCATTTGCTGTGTGATTTGCTGTCTGTGCATGGTTGGTCAGAGAGGTTGATGGCCGCCCAAGGACTTGGGCAGGGTGAATGTGCCTGGCATTAACATCAGGTTTGAACTGTGAGGATGCAGAGCAGCCTCTCTTGAGTGACTGAAAAAGCACCATTCAGTTCGAACTAAAGAGGGAGGACTTCTACAACTCTACTACCCTGATGTATTACAGTATATTACTTGAAAGCTTGACTGACATCTCACTGACACAGAAGCTAACAGGTTGTCTGCTTCACCATATAACCCTAACCCACTATAGCAAATGGGTTAGCAGATGGGAGCTACCACCTAATGCCCTGTGTCAGAGTGTGTGTGTGTGTGTGTGTGTGTGTGTGTGTGTGTGTGTGTGTGTGTGTGTGTGTGTGTGTGTGTGTTTCCTCATGCGTAACAAATATGGGTTTGACAGAAACCCTTCAAAACCCTAGTGTTGTCTAATTGCCAGAGAGGGTTCAGCTAATAAATGATGAATAAAAAAAATTGAATCAAATTTAGCAAATTAATACGTCTAGAAAACAATTAATCAGACACCAAAAGTGTATTTACAAACAAAACACTTGCACAAACAATCAATTATTCATAAAGTGAATGCTGGGTAAGTGGGCTCCTTCCCGGGTGAGATGCTGCCATAATTGGAGTGGGCTACATGAGAGCTGGGTGGTGTACACGCGGGTGTGTTTTTGTGTGTATGTGTGTGTATGCTTGCGTGTGTATGTTCACTCCCCACACTCCCAACTTCCCCCCCAAACAAGAAGAGCAACAAAAGAGTCAGCTCATTACTGCCTAATGAGTTGTCTGATTCATACAGAAAATAAAAGCCTTATTGTTGAGCGCTGTGTGTTAATTTACATTAGTGTGCTAAAGTGACTGAATAGAAGCACAATGAGGTGAAACATTTACATGTCTTCTAATATGGTAATAAGGCCCTAAAGCGAATCAGGGCTGTCAAGTACAGTGAAGACCTCTTACGTACGACACAACAGGTCTAAATGTGTTGATGTCTGGTTGGTTGATGTGGAGATATGTATCTGTTTACAGTATGTACTCAGTCAGCACGCGACATGTAATCTAGCCATTCTAAACCTCTCTGATAATGGGTTATGTACTGCGTGATCTCTGAAACAGAATCCATTGTTACTGGGGAATAAATACTGCTCTCCTAGGCTGCTGACACTGGAGAGGGATGGTCTTGTCAGCTCTCATTGATTCTCTCTCTCTCTCCCCCCCCCCTCTCTCTCCCTCTCTCTCTCTCTCTCTCTCTCTCTCTCTCCCACTCTCTCCCTCCATCCCTCTCTGTATCTTTGTCTTTCTCTTCCCATCTATCTTTCTCACTTGTTCTCTCTCAGTTTTACTCTTCCCATCCCTGATCTCTCTCTCTCCGTCCTTCTCCATCTCCGTCTCTCTCTCCATCTCCTATGTTGTCCGTCACCAGAATATGGAGGTTGTTGTGAGCACAGTGGTGGACCCTTGCCTGTGTTCTGTGCACAGCACAGATAATAGGGCTCTTCAGTGGGCCACAGTGATAAACAGACCTCCCAAATAATCACGTCCATGCACCAGAGTTCAACAGCTCTTCTACAATGTCCTACCAAGGCCCCATGCTGCCGCAGCATCACAGACTGTACTGGATGTTTCTCTGACAGACTAGCTGGCCACAAAACACATAGAAAGACAGTAATAACAATACTATGACTCATTGTGAATCTATTAGGTTAAACATGGTTATGTCTAACAAAATATGAGGTGTTTGCAATGGAAATGAATGAGCATACACACACAATGGCATTATTTTAAATGAACTCTGCAACTCTTCCAACTATTTACACAACTGCCACCAGTTTGGCGCCAAAACATTTACAACAAAGATATATTGTCGTAGTCAAATAAATTAAATAGTGTAAAAAAAATTACGGATATTTCATGCTGAAATACTCATATTAAATACCAACGGAATTCAGGAATTCACTAAATTCATGGTTTTTATTTAGGATAATGTTTTACAGCTTTGTCATTGTCACGATCGTTGAGAGACGGGTCAGACCAAGGTGCAGCGTGAAAAGCGTACATGTTTATTTACTCAATAAACAGTCCTCCGGCTATACACATACAAGCCAACACGGAACACAAACAAGATCCCACAACCCAGGCAGGAAAACTGGCTGCCTAATTATGATCCCCAATCAGACAACGAGCGACAGCTACCTCTGATTGGGAACCACACCCGGCCAAACATAGAAATACAAACATAGATATTCACACCCTGACCAAACTACCTAGAGAATAACAGTCTCTCCAGGTCAGGGCGTGACAGTACCCCCCCCAAAGGTGCGTACTCCGGCCGCACCAACCTGACTCATTAGGGTTGGGTCCGGGTGGGCATTCCGCCTCGGAGGCGGATCCGGCTCCGGGCGTGACGACCTCTCCCTCTCTGCCTCCCCGTTGCGCCCCTGGTCTGGTCTGGACCTCGGCACGATGCTTCCCCTCTCCTTCCTTCCATGATGCACCAAGCCCTGTCTGGACCCTGGTGTGGGAGACCCCAAACCTGGAGAGGGGCTGACGTCTGGGCCTGGATCGGCAATCCTCCCGCGATGCACCAAGCCCTGTCTGGACCCTGGTGTGGGAGGCCCCGACACTAGAGAGGGGCTGACTTCTGGGTTTGGAGTGGAGCCGCTGACCGGAGCTGAACTAGACCCCGGTAGAGCGGACTACTCTGGCTCCGGAGTGGAGCCGCTGACCGGAGCTGGACTGGGCACCGGTGGAGCGGACTGCTCTAGCTCTGGAGTGGAACCGCTGTCCGGAGCTGGACTGGGCACCGGTCTAGCGGACTACTCTGGCTCCGGAGTGGAGCCGCTGACCGGAGCTGGACTGGGCACCGGTGGAGCGGACTGCTTTGGCTCCGGAGTGGAACCACTGACCGGAGCTGAGCTGGCACCGGTGGAGCGGACTGCTCTGGCTCCGGAGTGGAACCGCTGACCGTAGCTGGACCGCGCACCGGTGGAGCAGACTGCTCTGGCTCCGGAGTGGAGCAGCTGACCAGTGCTGGAGCAAGCACCGGTGGAACGGGCACGGGCCGTGCCGGACTGGGAACACGCACCACTGGTCTGGTGCGAGGAGCAGGAACGGGCCAGGCCGGACTGGAGACACGCACCACAGGTCTGGTGCGAGGAGCAGGAACGGGCCGGGCCGGACTGGAGATACGCACCACAGGTCTGGTGCGAGGAGCAGGAACGGGCCGGGCCGGACTGGGAACACGCACCACTGGCTTGGTGTGGGGAGCAGGTACGGGGCGTACCGGGCTGGCGACACGCACCACTGGTTTGGTGCGAGGAGCAGACCGGGCCGTACCGGACTGGATACACGCACCACTGGTTTGGTGTGGGGAGCAGGCACGGGCCGTGCCGGACTGCAGACACCCACCACTGGTTTGGTGCGAGGAGCAGGCACGGGCCGTACCGGACTGGGAACACGCACCACTGTCTTGGTGCGAGGAGCAGGCATGAGGCGTACCAGACTGGGAACCTGGAGGTCTACGACTGTACCAGTCCTTTACACTCCGCGCCCCGTCCTCCTCCAGTGAGGACTCCTCCTTGAGCCTCCACGAGTGCAGTGGTCAGGGCTCTTCTCTATCGATCCCCGACCACCCTTCTAGCCCTTCTAATTTTTTTTATTGGGGCTGTCTCTCGGGCTTCCTCCTCGGCCGGCGCCTTCTGTGTTCCTCTCCTGCCTGGGCCTCCTCCTTCGCCCAGGGTCCTTTACCTGCCAAAATCTCCTCTCAAGTCCAAAATCTCTTCCCCACCTGTGTCCAGGGTGTCTGCTGCTCCTGGGCACGCTGCTTGGTCCGTTTTTGGTGGGATCTTCTGTCGCGATCGTTGAGAGACGGGTCAGACCCAGGTGCAGCGTGAAAAGCGTACATGTTTATTTACTCAATAAACATACAACAAAACAATAAACAACATAACGTGAAGTCCTCCGGCTATACACATACAAGCCAACACGGAACACAAACAAGATCCCACAACCCAGGCAGGAAAACTGGCTGCCTAAGTATGATCCCCAATCAGAGACAACGAGCGACAGCTGCCTCTGATTGGGAACCACACCCGGCCAAACATAGAAATACAAAACATAGAGTTTCACACCCTGACCGAACTACCTAGAGAATAACAGTCTCTCCAGGTCAGGGCGTGACAGTCATTCTATTTTTTTTCATTTTAATAGAGGGCCAGAGATAATTACAGAGAGCCAGCTATAATTACGGCCATCTAAACTTAAAAAGTGAACAGTAATATACCCTCCCTTTGCAACCCTAAAGGTGAGAGAGGGAGATAAACCATAAACGGAGTAAACTATCAAAATGGACGTTACAAAGCAGCTGAGTGACATTTCAAAATATTGCATACGATATGGATCTCTTGCGATATGGATACGCCTATTACACATGTCAATATTGTGATTTCGATGTGAATTCGATGAATTGTACAGCCCTAACACACACACACACACACAAACAAACTGCATCGTCTCTCCATCTTTTCATCCCATAAGCTGTTGTGGAGAGAAAAAAAAAGAAGTGACAGTAATTTAATTTCCTCAAGCAATGTTGGCTTCCAAATGGTCTCCATCAGTGTGCCAATCAGCAGCTGATTCAGTGATTTCCCCAGCTGGGCTTCCTCTTAGACAGGAAACCAGAGAATCTCAGGCTCAGAGAGAGAGGCTCAATGACAGGTCTGCTGGATCACTGGTTCAGCACCAATGGATTGAATGGATTGCATTTATAAGACGTTTTACAGTCGACAGTAGGGACAGGACTCTGTCATTGGAGTAGCTGTGATACATATTTGACAATATGCATTATGACATGAGTTCATGCATGTGCATACGTTTGTCCATTCATGACTAGACATATGTTTGCATATTTATTACCATGTATGCAATGCATATAGACAAATGTCCAGAGTCTCCAGGCATCTCTAAAGTAATAGCTTTGATGTATAGGACAGCTTCTCACAGACACCAGACCACACTCACTCCAAATGCACAGTGCACACCCCTAATGCACACAGCAAACACACAGTGAGAGACCACAGCGTGTTCAAGACACAGCTGTGATTAACTGGTTCTGACAGAGCCAGATGTTTTGTTAAAATGCAGAAAGCCCAAAGTGGAGCTCAGGGAGGGGAGATGCACGCTCCCAGCCTCCCCTCCGGTTTCAGGCAGCCAAGTGTTCCTCCATAAACACCCCAGATCACTTAAGGCAGAGCGGGGGAGAGCAGGGAGAGGTAAAGAGAGCATATGTTTAGGCCAATGTCTCCCATCGCTGCGCATTCTACAGAAGGAGGATTACATCAAAGAACAAGGACTGGAGGGCTAGTGGAAGGCCCATTGCTGAGTCAACACTTCACCCACAACAGAAGCATGTTCATTCTGAGGCATGTTAATCTGCTTGGTAAACAATCTCTCCTTTAGCAGAGACACTGTAATGAGCAGTATATCATTCAAACGGTTAGCCACTAGACGACATCTTGTTCATATCATTGTCAGAATCATCATCATCCTCATTCAGAATGGATGTCATTAGCTGTGTGATGATGATGATGACAGGAATGATGACTCACCCCGCCTCACTATGATACTACTACACAGCCTCAGGGCTCAGGGAGATACTCTCTCTTTGTGTGTCTGTCTCTCGCTCTCTCTCTCCATTTGCACTTTATTTTTCTCTCTCTCTGTTTTCCTCTCTCTCCCTCACTCTCTCTTTCTTTCTCTCACTGTCTTTCTCTCGCTCTCCATTTTCCTCTCTCTCACGCTCACCCTCTCTCCCTGTTCACACCCTAATCTCATTTCCCACCAGCTCGTATTAAATAAATGTTTGTCATTATGGCTGGTGGAGAGTGGCGGGAGTAACGGGTGAAATGGAAGGAGGAGAGAGGTCCGCTGGTCACACCACATGCATGGAGGGACAAAGTGAGGCAGAGAGAAGAACAGGCAGGGATGGGGGAAGGGAGAGAGGTAGAGGTATGTGTAGGCATCGAGGGAACACACACCTTCCATCCTCTCTCCATCTGAGAGAATACTCCATAGTCTCTCCTCCTCCACACTTCCTCTGTAGGCCATAGCCAGGTTGAGGTAGACCTGATCGATCACTCAGCATGAATGTGTGCGCTTCCGTGCGTGCATACGGCATGCATGTGTATATGTACGTGTCTGTGTGTTTGAGAGAGAGAGAGAGAGAGAGAGAGAGAGAGAGAGAGAGAGAGAGAGAGAGAGAGAGAGAGAGAGAGAGAGAGAGAGAGAGAGAGAGAGAGAGAGAGAGAGAGAGAGAGAGAGAGAGAGAGAAATAGAGGGAAATAGAGGGAAAATAGCAGTAGAAACTAGAAACGTGTAGGAAAGGAGAAAAGCGTATCTCTGCTAGAGGTGTTTTGTATCAGGCTGGCAGTCTTCCTGCACTGTGTCAGCAGATCCTAGTCCCAATCCCTTTTCAGCCCACTGAGTGCAGCTTTTCCCACAAAGACCACAGTGACAACAAAGACAGACCCAGCTCCCGTCTACTCCAGGTCTAGACAGGAGTGCTCTTCTCCTACACCCCATGGGCTCCATGCAAAACCAGCAAACGAGTACTGCGTCAATCCACCATGGACTTATCTCAGCAGCAGAGCAGTAATATTCATCCACCATGTGTCTATTAGATGAGCTAAGGGCTGACATCAATCCCCCAGGTGTCCATTCATGATCGTGACATGAAATTCTCCCCTCCACTGGGGCTGATCTAACCTGCCATGCTGCTTTGTCAGTCTCTTAGGGGTCCATTAGCGTGAAAGTGTGTCTAAGAGATGCTCTGTACAGTTAACTGACAGTGTTGGGGAAGGTACTCTGAAAATATAGTTGTCCAAGCTACCAATTACTCCACACCGGAAGAAGTTAAGCTAAACTAAAGCTACCATTAATAAAAATATAGTTTACTTAACTAAAGTTACTTTGAAAAAGTAGTTCACTACATCTAAACTCCCTCGTGAAAATGTATCATATGTATATCTGAAATGTCATAGACTACAAATTGCAAGAACAGATCACATTGGGGTCATGTTAACAGAATGTGTAATTTAGTCTATTAAACACAAAAACAATGTTTAAAGTGAGAATTAGGCAGGTCTGATGCCGAAAAATATAAGGCAATTATTGCCTACGTCACTGATATTTTATTTTAAAAGTAGTGTGTAGTTCCAGTAGTTAGCTGCACCGCTACATGGCAAAAAAGCTACTCCAACATGTAATTTAATTACTAGTTGAACTACATGTAGTTCACTACTCCCAAACACTGTTAACTGATGGGATTTAGTCACTTAGATAGAAGTTGCAGTCAGTATGTTTAACTGAAAGAGTGCTCGTCTGTGACTCATCAATGTGATACATACATCTACATAGAAGCCAATCTCTACTAAAAAGAACCCATGCATGTAGAGCTAATGTTTAACATTGACGGACATTTCCTCTTGTGGCAATACTTTGATGTTGGCTAAGAGAACGATCCACCACTGACTGACTAGGTGCAGATGTCCATGTGAGTGAACATGGCATATCCATATCCTCATGAAAACATTGAATTCAACATATTATTTTTCAAACTGGGGCTTT
The DNA here is from genome assembly GCF_964263955.1 of Coregonus lavaretus. NCBI lineage: Eukaryota > Metazoa > Chordata > Actinopteri > Salmoniformes > Salmonidae > Coregonus > Coregonus lavaretus. The sequence goes on along the minus strand of NC_139995.1, from coordinate 18,608,553 downwards.
AATTTAGCAAATAATTGGTTGTGATTCCTTCCTGACTCCTACATCTCTCTGACCTGGAGCCCTTGTTGAGTCAGGCAGCTGATTGGCTCCCTATAGACTCTGTTCTCACACAGACTGTTCTAATGAACAGGGCCATGCTGTGGGCTTCCCTCCGCGTGGACCAATGAGAGGCCAGATGATATAGCAGGAGGAGGCTGGGCCTTGGAGGATTGTTATCACTCAAAGTATAGAGGCAGGATCTCATTCCCCTTTCAGACCCTCCATTGATTTCTTCAGTCACACTCACAGAGACCATCTCTGGTAACAGTTATTAAAGGGAAATGGAAGCAACAAAGGCAATGGGTGAGATTAGGGAATAATAAATGGATGACATAGGAGGTGATGAGCTCAACACTGTGTAAAGACCTTGTAAAGGTCAGAGAGGGCTCTCAAACCATCAAAGAGGTGAAATGAGAACAGAAACAGCACTTAGAACTGCTCTTATGAAGACAGCTGCTACACCATACTCCAATGGAGGTGTTTGTTTGGGATGCTCTGTGAGTGTCCCTAAAATGCAGGGACAACAATGAGATCTGAAGAGAATTGGGGAGAGGAGAGAGGTGTATTCAAGGCAGGTTGGCATTTATTGTCATGAATCTTGCCCTGGAGGCAGCTCTGCCAAGTGGTCACTAGTTGGCACAGCCACAAAGTCATAAAATCTGATTTTAAACCTAACCCTAACCTTAACCACAGTGCTAACCCAAATGCCTAAACGTAACCTTAAAGTAAGACAAAAAAGCAAATGTTTGTTTTCATGGATTTTTATGATATAGACAAATTTGACTTTGTAGCTGGCCCAGCTAGCGGAAATCAGTTCTGCCTCCAGGGCAAGATTCATGACAATAAATGTCAACCTGCGTATTTAAGAGGAGAAGAGAGGAGTGGTATGGATTGTGTATTGAGAGGGTGGTGGGCAGCTAGGAGAGGGGCAGTCCAAGGACATTGCCTGGCTGAAAGGGGAGAGCACTGTGAAGTGAGTGTCACTGCTCTGAGCAAACACTTTGGCTATCTCTCTCCATCTCTCTCCCCCTCATCTCCCACTTTCCCTTTCACTACAGTAGCTCCCCCACCCCCTCTCTCTCTCTCTCTCCCTATATTGTATGATGCTTCTCTCCCTCTTGCTCTGGCATGTTTCATATGCTCTATATTTACATGTTTATGAGATGACAATTGACTCAAACAAGGAAACAAGGAAAACAAAACAATGGTGCAATTACCACATCTTGTAAAGCCTGGGTAACGAGCAGATGGTGGTGCTGCACATGATATAGTGGGATCTGTCTGGATAACCCCTGTAAAGAGGTTTCCATAAAACCACCCTCTGTGATTCAAATAGATTTACATTCTTAGGAAAAAAGAGAAGGGATGTGAAATCCAGTGGTGTAAAGTACTTAAGTAAAAATACTTTAAAGTAGAACGTCGTTTTTTTGCGTATATGTAATTTACTATTTATATTTTTGCATTTTACTGTTCACTCTTATCCAGAGCGACTTACAGTTAGTGAGTGCATAATTTTTTTTTTTTCATACTGGTCCCCCGTGGGGATCGAACCCACAACCCTGGCGTTGCAAGCGCCATGCTCTACCAACTGAGCTACACGGGACTATACATTCCTAAACAAAATAATGTACTTTTTACTCCATACATTTTCCCTGACACCCAAAAGTACTCATTACATTTTGAATGCTTAGCAGGACAGAAAAGATTGTCCAATTCACGCACTTATCAAGAGAACATCCCTGGTCATCCTTACTGCCTCTAATCTGGCGGACTCACTAAACACAAATGTTTTGTTTGTAAATTATGTCTTAGTGTTGGAGTGTGCCCCTGGATATCCATACATTTTAAAAATGAGAAAATTGTGCCATCTGGTTTGCTTAACATAAGGAATTCTTGATTATATATACTTTTACTTTTGATATTTAAGTATATTTTAGCAATTACATTTATTTTTGATACTTATTATATTTAAAACCAAATACTTTTAGACTTTTACTCAAGTAGTATTTTACTGGGTGACTTTCACTTTTACTTGAGTCATTTTCTATTAAGGTATCTTTACTTTTACTCAAGTATGACTATTGGGTACTTTTTCCACCACTGGAAACATCTCAATACAACCCTGTATTATTCCCATCCACCTCCACTGATGGAGCCTGGGAAACACACTGCCAGACACATGTCTCTCATTCAGCACATCACACAATGTATAAATGTGTCTCTCAGTTATTTTTAATTGTGATATTTATAGAGTTGAAAGTATGGTGAATTGGTTTAATAAACTTCCTTGGAGAAATATGTTTTCCTTCAAGCTAGTTTGACAGGGATTTGATGAAAACATATTTTCTTATGATTGGTGTGTAAAGAAATGTTTGAAAAAATCGTGGGTGCTAGCAGCCTACAGCAATATGCATCAGCAGCGAGTGCAGAACCAAATAAGCAAGGCAAACAAAGCTCAACCCAGACTTATCTGCCAGCTATTCCAGGTCTAATTTCCATAAGTTTCAAATCAAATCAAATCAAATTTTATTTGCCACATGCGCCGAATACAACAGGTGTAGACATTATAGTGAAATGCTTACTTACAAGCCCATAACCAACAATGCATTTACAAAAAAACAAAAAAACAACTGTAAAATATAAAAAGTGTTAAGTAAAAAAATACAAGCAAATAACTAAAGAGCAGCAGTAAAATAAAATAACAGTAGGGAGGCTATATACAGGGTGGTACCGGTGCAGAGTCAATGTGCGGGGGCACCGGCTAGTCGAGGTAATTGAGGTAATATTTACATGTGGGTAGAGTTAAAGTGACTATGCATAAATAATAAACAGAGTAGCAGCAGCGTAAAAGAGGGGGATGGGGTGGGGGTGGGGGGGGCAGTGCAAATAGTCTGGGTAGCCATGATTAGCTGTTCAGGAGTCTTATGACTTGGGGGTAGAAGCTGTTGAGAAGCCTTTTGGACCTAGACTTGGCGCTCCGGTACCGCTTGCCGTGCGGTACCAGAGCAAACAGTCTATGTCTAGGGTTGCTGGAGTCTTTGACAATTTTGAGGGCCTTCCTCTGACACCGCCTGGTATAGAGGTCCTGGATGGCAGGAAGCTTGGCCCCAGTGGTGAACTGGGCCGTACGCACTACCCTCTGTAGTGCCTTGCGGTCGGAGGCCGAGCAGTTGCCATACCAGGCGGTGATGCAACCAGTCAGGATGCTCTCGATGGTGCAGCTGTAGAACCTTTTGAGGATCTGAGGACCCATGCCAAACCTTTTCAGTCTCCTGAGGGGGAATAGGTTTGTCGTGCCCTCTTCACGACTGTCTTGGTGTGTTTGGACCATGATAGTTCGTTGGTGATGTGGATACCAAGGAACTTGAAGCTCTCAACCTGTTCCACTACAGCCCCGTCGATGAGAATGGGGGCATGCTCAGTCCTCTTTTTTTTCCTGTAGTCCACAATCATCTCCTTTGTCTTGATCACGTTGAGGGAGAGGTTGTTATCCTGGCACCACACGGCCAGGTCTCTGACCTCCTCCCTATAGGCTGTCTCATCGTTGTCATTGATCAGGCCTACCACTGTTGTGTCGTCGGCAAACTTAATGATGGTGTTGGAGTCGTGCCTGGCCAGGGAGTACAGGAGGGGACTGAGCACGCACCCCTGAGGGACCCCCGTGTTGAGGATCAGCATGGCAGATGTGTTGTTACCTACCCTTACCACCTGGGGGCGGCCTGTCAGGAAGTCCAGGTTCCAGTTGCAGAGGGAGGTGTTTAGTACCAGGGTCCTTAACTTAGTGATGAGCTTTGAGGGCACTATGGTGTTGAACGCTGAGCTGTAGTCAATCAATAGCATTCTCACGTAGGTGTTCCTCTTGTACAGGTGGGAAAGGGCAGTGTGGAGTGCAATAGAGATTGCATCATCTGTGGATCTGTTGGGGCGCTATGCAAATTGGAGTGGGTCTAGGGTTTTTGGGATAATGGTGTTGATGTGAGCCATGACCAGCCTTTCAAAGCACTTCATGGCTACAGACGTGAGTGCTACGGGTCGGTAGTCATTTAGGCAGCTTATCTTAGTGTCCTTGGGCACAGGGACTATGGTGGTCTGCTTGAAACATGCTGGTATTACAGACTCAGTCAGGGACATGTTGAAAATGTCAGTGAAGACACTTGCCAGTTGGTCAGCACATGCTCGGAGTACACGTCCTGGTAATCCGTCTGGCCCTGCTGCCTTGTGAATGTTGATTTGCTTAAAAGTCTTACATTGGCTACGGAGAGCGTGATCACATAGTCATCCGGAACAGCCTATGCTCTCATGCATACTTCAGTGTTGCTTGCCTCGAAGTGAGCATAGAAGTGATTTAGCTCGTCTGGTAGGCTTGTGTCACTGGGCAGCTCGCGGCTGTGCTTCCCTTTGTAGTCTGTAATAGTTTTCAAGCCCTGTCACATCCGACGAGCATCAGAGCCGGTTTAGTACGATTCAATCTTAGTCCTGTATTGACTCTTTGCCTGTTTGAAGGTTCGTCGGAGGGCATAGCAGGATTTCTTATAAGCGTCCGGGTTAGAGTCCCGCTCCTTGAAAGCGGCAGCTCTACCCTTTAGCTCAGTACAGATGTTGCCTGTAATCCATGGCTTCTGGTTGGGGTATGTACGTACGGTCATTGTGGGGACAACCCAATTAAATAAATCTGGCCAAAAATAAACATGTTTGTGCTGAACTGATGTGACAGGCCGTGATCACACCTCCCAATGTTGGGGACAGATACGACTGGCTTTTAATAAATAAAGCAGCTCAGATGCACAACTGAATGGACTATACAGCACTTTCACCTCCAGCAAACAAACTGTTCAGCCACAACATACATTACCATTTGAACCCTTGTAACGAAGAACCATATACAGTGAGGGAAAAAAGTATTTGATCCCCTGCTGATTTTGTTTGCCCACTGACTAAGAAATGATCAGTCTATAATTTTAATGGTAGGTTTATTTGAACAGTGAGAGACAGAATAACAACAAAAAAATCCAGAAAAAACGCATGTCAAAAATGTTATAAATTTATTTGCATTTTAATGAGGGAAATAAGTATTTGACCCCTCTGCAAAACATGACTTAGTACTTGATGGCAAAACCCTTGTTGGCAATCACAGAGGTCAGACGTTTCTTGTAGTTGGCCACCAGGTTTGCACACATCTCAGGAGGGATTTTGTCCCACTCCTCTTTGCAGATCTTCTCCAAGTCATTAAGGTTTCGAGGCTGACGTTTGGCAACTCGAACCTTCAGCTCCCTCCACAGATTTTCGATGGGATTAAGGTCTGGAGACTGGCTAGGCCACTCCAGGACCTTAATGTGCTTCTTCTTGAGCCACTCCTTTGTTGCCTTGGCCGTGTGTTTTGGGTCATTGTCATGCTGGAATACCCATCCACGACCCATTTTCAATGCCCTGGCTGAGGGAAGGAGGTTCTCACCCAAGATTTGACAGTACATGGCCCCGTCCATCATCCCTTTGACGCGGTGAAGTTGTCCTGTCCCCTTAGCAGAAAAACACCCCCAAAGCATAATGTTTCCACCTCCAGTTTTGATGGTGGGGATGGTGTTCTTGATGGTGAGTTGATGCCAAAGAGCTCCATTTTGGTCTCATCTGACCACAACACTTTCACCCAGTTCTCTTCTGAATCATTCAGATGTTCATTGGCAAACTTCAGACGGGCATGTATATGTGCTTTCTTGAGCATGCAGACCTTGCGGGCACTGCAGGATATCAGTCCTTCACGGCGTAGTGTGTTACCAATTGTTTTCTTGGTGACTATGGTCCCAGCTGCCTTGAGATCATTGACAAGATCCTCCCGTGTAGTTCTGGGCTGATTCCTCACCGTTCTCATGATCATTGCAACTCCACGAGGTGAGATCTTGCATGGAGCCCCAGGCCGAGGGAGATTGACAGTTCTTTAAGAGTGTGCTCCTAATCTCAGCTCGTTACCTGTATAAAAGACACCTAGGAGCCATAAATCTTTCTGATTGAGAGGGGTTCAAATACTTATTTCCCTCATTAAAATGCAAATCAATTTATAACATTTTTGACATGCTTTTTTCTGGATTTTGTTGTTGTTATTCTGTCTCTCACTGTTCAAATAAACCTACCATTAAAATTATAGACTGATCATTTCTTTGTCAGTGGGCAAACATACAAAATCAGCAGGGGATCTAATACTTTTTTCCCTCACTGTATGTGCGTTTTTTGAAAAATTCTGATATTGTCCAATATTTATATTTTCTTTGGGAATGTGTAGGCTATACCACCATCAAGTGTCAACATTGAACGATCATGACATCACACTTCTCTCCTTCAATTATACTTGCTACTTTTTGATTTCATACTTATTTTCCTTACTTTTTATAATGATTCATGATGTCAATCTTTTTCAAAACGCACATATAGTGCTTTCTATAAACTAGGGTACCAGTGAGGATTTCCTACCCTCGACAACTTGTTACAGCTATTGATAAGTCATTGATAATAATCTGCCAATTATTTTAATGTCATACTGTACATTAACATGCAGTATAAGGGGGGATCATAGCTATATTCAATCAAATTCACGAGTTGTTTTAAAACCTGTATAAATCCTGGATCTAGCTGTCAGACTGTTTTTTTGTATAGAGATCTCAGAAATGCAGTGTAACTACATAACTTTTTGTGTCTCCTTATGTTACGGGGTGAAAACAGCTTTCATGGGCACACAAATCCGAAATGAGCTATGCGATTGTAAAATCAAATACTTCTAACCGAAAGAGTCACCTTACCTTGATACTTAAAACCTAAATCGATACTGTCATTAACGTGGTTTATTCAATAATTATGAATAATACTTGTTGGATGCGCATTTGGTGTCCAGCTGATTAGTTAACGCCGTGATATTTTCACACACCATCATCTGATCCAGGAAGGAATTTTCAGAATTACAGTCAAGTCACAAACAGCTGTTGTGATAGCACATGCAATGCAACAATGAGGAATGTCCACAATATTTTGGTGTCTCATTCACTACACCGGTGAAAACAGTTGTGCCTGGATCCTTGTTGGATCTAATATCCCTAGCGAATTGATGTTGATCATCTGTTGTTGTCTGCTTGATTTACATCAGGGTCTCATTAGATTTAACAGAGAGAGCATCAAGGTACTGAGTTCATGTTTTCATATGTTTTTGTGCCTCGGATTGGACACCAAGTCTACAGTGCACAATTGTATAGGATATACTATTTTGCAACACACAACACTATTCCTATTAATTATTCTGGATATAATGACAAATTACATAGCCTAGTGGGCTTATTCACAACATGATCTGGTAATGAAATAACATGACAAATACATTTTGCTTTCCATGTTACACCTGCAATTTTAAATAATGCAAGGGGCTTGAAGTAGCCTACCTTGAAATTCCTACCTTGAAAATGTCCTCAATTTGGTGCTTGAAAAGTCCTTGTAAATATTGTAACCAATTTATAAGTTATCCTGCTCCATTATAATTATCCGTGATGTTTGTTTCCTGCCGCTTCAATTGAAGGGTGTTGCACTACTCTGTTGCAGTAAAACCATGTGTGGTTATTATGAGGTCGACAACATCTAATGTTCTATATTAGGCCCTATATGTACATTTATATAAATTATACAATTGTATAACATTGAGGTCCTTGGAAATGACATTGAAGTGCTTGAAAAAGTCTGTATGAACTCTGCTTATGGGTCAATTTGCATATATTCACTTTTATTCTTTTTTTATTATTAAGTACACATAGGGAACTGCATAAAAATCATTTTTTATTTTTGGTTCAAACCATTTTGACATTTTGATCCCAATGTCACACATTGGCCCCATTATTTATAGGACAACCCATATACGGTTCTTCGTCTGTAGGATTTATTTGACTAAACCATTACACCAGACAGCACACAACCACTGGTAATATAGAATGGGGCGGCGCACAATTGGCCCAGCGTCGTCCAGGGTAGGGGAGGGAATGGCCGGCAGGGATGTAGCTCAGTTGGTAGAGCATGGCGTTTGCAACGCCAGGGTTGTGGGTTCGATTCCCAAGGGGGGCCAGTATGAATAAATAAATAATGTATGCACTCACTACCTGTAAGTCGCTCTGGATAAGAGCGTCTGCTAAATGACTAAAATGTAAATGTAATAGAACACAACATATTTAAGATGTACTGTATCTTTGAGTAGCAGAGATTACAGTGATACGTAATGCTAATCCAGTTTTGATCAGTATGAGAACAGAGACGATTCAAAGCCATGGTAAACATTCTACATTGTTGAGGTGGTGCTGCTGGATTTCCCTCATGGACTCATAATGTTTTTTCTTCTTCAGAAATTCATATTGAGGGGCCTCCCGAGTGGTGCAGTGGTCTTGAGGCATCACTACAGACCCGGGTTCGATCCCAGGCTGTGTCACAGCTGGCTGTGACCGGGATACCCATGAGGCGGCGCACAATTGGCCCAGCGTCGTCCGGGTTAGGGGAGGGTTTTTCCGGCCGGGATTTCCTTGTCCCATCGCGCTCTAGCAACTCCTTGTGGCGGGCCGGGCGCCTGCAAGCTGACTTTGGTCACCAGCTGGACGGTGTTTCCTCCGACACATTGGTGCGGCTGGCTTCCAGGTTAAGCGAGTAGTGCGGCTTGGCAGGGTCGTGTTTTGGAGGACGCATGTCTCTCGACCTTCGCCTCTCCCGAGTCCGTAGGGGAGTTGCAGTGATGGGACAAGACTGTAACTACCAATTGGATATCACGAAAAAGGGGTAAAAGTACAAAGAAAAAAATTAATTCATATTGAAAATGAAACTCTACAAACAAAAACCTGCCACTAAACACAGGACTGTCACGGCTTGGTCCCAGCACTATCTTACTATGTTATCTTAAACAGGTCCTGAGGGATAGCCAGTTCAAATGTATAACATTGAGATAAACGCATGAGATTGGAGAACATCATTTTGAATTCTCAGAGGGCTGCACATGACAAAAACCCTGTACAGGAGCAATTTCACCTCTCCAGCGCTCTGATGTGAGGCACAGATGTTTTTCTTCATAATGACATCTTTATCGGTGTGCACTGTCGTCTGAAGGAAGGTCAAAAAGAACCATGCCTCACTACATTGCCAAATTCTGTTTCCATGGTGACCACGGAGTCCAAATTTCCCTGTCACGCACACTGACAGCAGGTGAGCTATCATCACTATTTCTCTTTTCCCCTGCTTAATTCTTTTTTAAAATCTCCCTCCACTACTACTAATAACCTTTTTCCCACCACGCAAAGTCTCTATTTTCTTTTGTTCTGTATTATATTCCAACAAAATAACCCAGCGTTAAGCTAGCCCACAGGAACCATGGTTGGTGGAATCTAAAGTGCATATTTCAATAAAAAGTTTGGATCCTTTTTGGAGGCATGCCAAACTCTCAGAGGCAATTCATCAACAAGATTTCACTGATGAATTATTAACTGAGTAATTAATATGTTGTCTTGTGAATACGCCAACACTGTGCTAGGCCTGGGTCTGGGCCAGACCGATCACACTGCTCTGCAGCCTAATGGTGTTCAGAGAAGTGCATGGGGCTTTCTCCTTTTAATCTCTATGCCTGACAAGCTTCTTATTATAGGAGAGGTAAGAGAGGGAATGTTTTACCTGGAAAATTGAAGGAAAATGTAGCTGGTCCTTGGGGAAAATGTTCTTAAATAAATCTGAATAAATGTCAGACTGTGCTAGATGCTGGAAGGGATAGCATCTCACTCATTAAATTAATGAACACATTTACTACTGTGTTGCCACTTCCTTCTTGTACACATTTACTACTATGTTGCCACTTCTTTCTTGTACACTAACATACTATATACCAGAAACCAAGTTTCAAATGCAGTCAAGTCCAAAAACAGTGCCAAGAGTAAATCACTCCCATTTCTAAATTCCTATTGTGACAGTCTGTCCATGACTTTGAGGAGGGAGGGTTTGTTGCCCTGTAACTGAAACCTGAACTTACAACTGCTTCTCTTCCACAATAAACTGAATGAGTATGGCATAAAGAACACAGTCTGGTCCGTTCCCAGCCATCTCCCCTATGGGAACTGATTTGCGATTGCATTCGCAGATAGACTGCATTTAATCAACAGTCCACTTTCAGCTTTCAGACCACCCCGTTCAACCGCTTGAGGAATACAAGAGATCAATATGAATAAATTAATTACCATGTAGCCAAATGGGGATTCTGCCTCTGAGTAGCTGTGGAGCTAAAATTACCACAGACACAAACAGTAAGCACTCAGCGAGGTATTGCACCGGAGTTACTGCAAGAGATCCCCAACATGCTTGAGTAGCCCACGGCGCACAACACATTAAGCAGCCCTGAGATGGAGGAAATACCTACTGTATGTAGAAACACAGCAGGGCTGGGTTGCATGAACGTCATCATAAAAATGTACCAGCACTTGGACATCAATAGACCTAATTTACTTTTCATTCTTTAACTAAATATACTTTCCTGCAACCCGCCTCACCCAACGTGGAAAGGATTCTATTATTTCTTTATAACTTTCATCAAGAACCTTAAGCTGAAACTAGTGTAGCTGCAACTGAATGGCTACTTGCTATTAGTCACCGTTAGCGTCTTCACCATTGTCCGTGGCCTACACTATCCACCAGCCAGCTCTAGCTCTAGCCTGGACAATTCGTCGGCCAGTCTGCACAGCGTGCTATCGACCCAGAGCTTATTGGACTTTCTGCCGGAATCACTGGACCCTAGCGCCGGATCATCGCAACCAGCTAGCTAGCTGCAACCTGTTGTTGGCTAATTACCATTGCCCCATAGCAAGCACCAGTTAGCCTTGAGCTAGCCTCAGGCCCATCTCCCGGCTATCTACCTCTCTGTCAACCGGACGGGACCTCCTAGTGTTGACACTGAGCCCCGCCGATCCAACACGACTGGTTTGCCGACGAAATCGTCTGATGTGGTTTCAACAGGCTTCCCGTTGCGACGACCACGAAGATCCATCTGCTAGCCCCGGCCCGCTAGCACACGCAAACTACAACTGTGCTCCCTGCTAGCTGTGCTGAAGCACCAATTTGAACTGCTCTTGGACTCACATATTGCTGTTCACTGGACCTTATGATCACTCAGCTGCACAGCTGATGCCTGCTGGACTGTTCCTTTACACGGTACCCTGTCCTGTTTATTCTGTTTAGCCTCAGCCCAAACTTTATCGCTATTACCAGTTGTTGTCTTAGCTCTCTCTAATAACACCTGTGATTGCTTTATGCCTCTCTCCCTTGTCAATATGCATTGCCTATTGCTGTTTGGGTTAGTTCTTATTATACAATTTCACTGTAGAACCCCTAGTCCCTCTCAAACTGCCTCAAATAGTTCCTTTGTTCCACCCCCCATACACGCCGAGACCGGCTCATTCGGTGCCTCCAGTGATGCTATCTCTTTCATTGTTACCCAACGCTTAGGTTTACCTCAACTGTACTCATATCCTTCCATATCCTTTTCTGTACATAATGCCCTGAATCTTTTCTACAACGCCCGGAGAACTGCCCCCTTTATTCTATGTACCCAACGCACTAGAAGACCAGTTCTTAAAGCCTTTAGTCGTATCCTTATTCTAGTCCTCCTCTGTTCCTCTGGTGATGTAGAGGCTAACCCAGGCCCTGCAGCCCCCAGTATCACTCCTACTCCCCAGGAGCTATCATTTGTTGACTTCTGTAACCGTAAAAGCCTTGGTTTTCTGCACGTAAATATCCGAAGCCTCCTTCCTAAGTTTGAGTTATTCACTGCGTTAGCACACTCCACCAACCCTGATGTTCTAGCAGTGTCTGAATCCTGGCTTAGGAAGGCCACCAAAAATTCTGAAATTTCCATCCCCAACTATAACATTTTCCGTCTAGATAGAACTGCCAAAGGGGGTGGAGTTGCAATCTACAGTAGACATAGCCTGCAGAGCTCTATCATACTATCCAGGTCTGTGCCCAAACAGTTTGAGCTTCTACTTCTAAAAATCCACCTTTCCAGAAATAAATCTCTCACTGTTGCCGCTTGCTACAGACCTCCCTCAGCCCCCAGCTGTGCCCTGGACACCATATGTGAATTGATTGCCCCCCATCTATCCTCAGAGTTCGTACTGCTTGGTGACCTAAATTGGGATATGCTTAACACCCCGGCCATCCTACAATCTAAACTAGATGCCCTCAATCTCACACAAATTATCAACGAACCTACCAGGTACAACCCTAAATCCGTAAACATGGGTACCCTCATAGATATCATCCTGACTAACTTACCCTCTAAATACACCTCCGCTGTCTTCAACCAGGATCTCAGCGATCACTGCCTTATTGCCTGCGTCCGTAACGGGTCCGCGGTCAAACGACCACCCCTCATCACTGTCAAACGCTCCCAAAAACACTTCAGCGAGCAGGCTTTCCTAATTGACCTGGCCCAGGTATCCTGGATGGATGTAGATCTCATTCCGTCAGTAGAGGATGCCTGGTTGTTCTTTAAAAGTAATTTCCTCTCAATCTTAAATAAACATGCCCCATTCAAAAAATACAGAACTAAGAACAGATATAGCCCCTGGTTCTCCTCAGACTTGACTGCCCTTGACCAGCACAAAAACATCCTATGGCGTACTGCATTAGCATCAAATAGCCCCCGCGATATGCAACTTTTCAGGGAAGTTAGGAACCAATATACAAAAGCAGTTAGGAAAGCAAAGGCTAACTTTTTCAAACAGAAATTTGCATCCTGTAGCACTAACTCCAAAAAGTTTTGGGACACTGTTAAGTCCATGGAGAATAAGAGCACTTCCTCCCAGCTGCCCACTGCACTGAGGCTAGGAAACACTATCACCACCTATAAATCTACAATAATCGAGAATTTCAACAAGCATTTTGCTACGGCTGGCCATGCTTTCCACCTGGCTACCACTACCCCGGCCACCAGCTCTGCACCCTCCGCTGCAACTTGCCCATGCCCCCCCCCCCCCCCCCCCCGCTTCTCCTTCACACAAATCCAGACAGCTGATGTTCTGAAAGAGCTGCAAAATCTGGACCCCTACAAATCATCTGGGCTAGACAATCTGGACCCTTTCTTTCTAAAACTAGCCGCCGAATTGTCGCAACCCCTATTACTAGCCTGTTCAACCTCTCTTTCGTAACGTCTGAGATCCCCAGAGATTGGAAAGCTGCCGCGGTCATCCCCCTCTTCAAAGGGGGTGACACTCTAGATCCAAACTGTTACAGACCCATATCCATCCTGCCCTGCCTTTCAAAAGTTTTTGAAAGCCAAGTTAACAAACAGATCACCGACCATTTCGAATCCCACCGTACCTTCTCCGCTATGCAATCCGGTTTCCGAGCTGGTCATGGGTGCACTTCAGCCACGCTCAAGGTCCTAAACGATATTATAACCGCGATCGATAATAGACAGTACTGTGCAGCCGTTTTCATTGACCTGGCCAAGGCTTTCGACTCTGTCAACCACCGCATTCTTATTGGCAGACTAAATAGCCTTGGTTTCTCAAATGACTGCCTCGCCTGGTTCACCAACTACTTCTCAGATAGAGTTCAATGTGTCAAATCGGAGGGCCTGTTGTCTGGACCTATGGCAGTCTCTATGGGGGTGCCACAGGGTTCAATTCTTGGGCCGACTCTTTTCTCTGTGTATATCAATGATGTCGCTCTTGCTGCTGGTGACTCTCAGATCCACCACTACGCAGACAACACCCTTTTGTATACATCTGGCCCTTCATTGGACACTGTGTTAACAAACCTCCAAACGAGCTTCAATGCCATACAACACTCCTTCAGTAGCCTCCAACTGCTCTTAAACACTAGTAAAACTAAATGCATGCTCTTCAACCGAACGCTGCTTGCACCCGCCCACCCGACTAGAATCACTACTCTCGACGGGTCTGACCTAGAGTATGTGGACAACTACAAATACCTAGGTGTCTGGTTAGACTGTAAACTCTCCTTCCAGACTCACATTAAGAATCTCCAATCCAAAGTTAAATCTAGAATCGGTTTCCTATTTCGCAACAAAGCCTCCTTCACTCATGCTGCCAAACATGCCCTCGTAAAACTGACTATCCTACCGATCCTTGACTTCGGCGATGTCATTTACAAAATAGCCTCCAACACTCTAGTCAGCAAATTGGATGTAGTCTATCACAGTGCCATCCGTTTTGTCTCCAAAGCCCCATATACTACCCACCACTGTGACCTGTACGCTCTTGTTGGCTGGTCCTCACTACATATTCGTCGCCAAACCCACTGGCTCCAGGCCATCTATAAATCACTGCTAGGCAAATCCCCGCCTTATCTTAGCTCATTGGTCACCATAGCAACACCCACCCGTAGTATGCGCTCCAGCAGGTATATCTCACTGGTCATCCCCAAAGCCAACACCTCCTTTGGCCGCCATTCCTTCCAGTTCTCTGCTGCCAATGACTGGAACAAATTGCAAAAATCTCTGAAGCTGGAGACACTTATCTCCCTCGCTAACTTTAAGCATCAGTTGTCAGAGCACCTTACCGATCACTGCACCTGTCCACAGCCCATCTGAAATTAGCCCGCCCAACTACCTCATCCCTATATTGTTATTTATTTTGCTAATTTGTACCCCAGTATCTCTATTTGCACATCATCTCTTGCACATCTAGCATTCCAGTGTTAATACTAATTGTAATTATTTTGCACTATAGCCTATTTATTGCCTTACCTCCATAACTTGCTACATTTGCACACACTGTATATATATTTTTTCTGTTGTATTTTTGACTTTGTTTTGTTTTACCCCATATGTAACTCTGTGTTGTTGTTTTTATCGCACTGCTTTGCTTTATCTTGGCCAGGTCGCAGTTGTAAATGAGAACTTGTTCTCAACTGGCTTACCTGGTTAAATAAATGTGAAATAAAAATAAATAAAAAATGTGATGCTGATGGTCATTCCTTTCTAATGGGAATGTGACTCACAGTGTGAGGGATACTTCTGGTGAGAGAGAGAGAGAAAAAAAAGCGAGAGAAAAAGAGAGAGCATCTCCCTTCTCAATCAGCTGCTGCTGTCACCTCCAGGTCGTTCCGTGTCCACAGTGAGGCCGGCCTGCCGGGCAAGCAATGAGCTCTCACTTTGCATGCACATCTAGAAAGAGCAGCCCACGATCCACTGCCTAGGTGCTACATTTACCACAACACTAATATCACACAGGCAACCAATGAATTCCTAAAAAGTACAATCAAAAGAGAAACAACCCCCACCACGGCCACCACCCTCGCACTTGCCTCCCCTTTCCTACTTACACAAGCAATATTCCAAGCTGTTGTTTTGTTTCCATCACATTTTCCATTAAAACTGACATTTCATCTAAATCAAGCCCTTGGGGCTGAAACTCAGACATGAGCAGGGGAGGTACTAGATGGGAGAATTCTTAAGTGTGAGGGGTGTATGTGCGCGTGCAGGTGTGTGTGTGCGCTTGCATGTGTGTGTGCCTCCACCCTGCGGCACATAACAGTCTTCTCTCTGTGATCAGGGAGCGTGTCATTATTTGTAGCCATCAGTAAGACATCAAACCACTTACATGTGTCTGTGTTCCCTGTGGTTATTAATGTACAGCACGGTCATTTATGTTAGAGAGACATCAACCTCTGTCTGTCCCTTTCTGTCTATCTGTCTGTCTCTCTGATACACACTCAGACAACCATGGACGGACAAACGCACTACACCCACACCCACATTGTGTATTCCTGTAGTCAAGACAGTATTATTTTCATCTTCCAATAAAAGCGTTAATGAATTTGATTTTCATCATATTGAAAGCATATGGATTATTCCTAGAGCTTGGGCTAGCTCAGTCGAATACATGATGAGAGATCTAAAGCTGTCTCTGTTCAGCAGCCACTGCATATGCATCATTGTTCAGTTGTCACCTTGTCATCAGAGGGAGAGAAACATTGAGGAAAGGAGAAGAGGGAATAGACTGCCCAAACAGTCGTCTTTAGGCTCTGTGAATTGATGGAGCCCCAGGCACCTGCACTGCTGAGCAATTGGGGGCTCTGACTTTAACAGTCTGAAATCCACTGGTCTCCCTGGAGAAAAACACTGGGTCTTTACCAGGGAGGAGTTGACCTGCTCCATCAGACACACTTCATCAAACTGTGTGAAATATTCACATTTTGGTCAAAGACATTCATAGAAAACAACAGATTATAACAATAAGCATTGTGCACATACAGTGCATTCGGAAAGTATTCAGACCCATTGACTTTTTCCAAATTTTGTTACATTACAGTCCTATTCTAAAATTGATAAAATTGTTTTCTCCCCCCGTCATCAATCTATACACAATAACCCATAATGACAAGGCAAAAACAGGTTTTTATAAATGTTTGCACATTTAATAAAACATATATTTTTTAAATATCACATTTACATTAGTACATTGTTGAAGCACCTTAGGCAGCAATTACAGCCTCGATTCTTCTTGGGTATGACGCTACAAGCTTGGCACACCTGTATTTGAGGAATTTCTCCCATTCTCCTCTGCAGATCCTCTCAAGCTCTGTCAGGTTGGATGGGGAGTGTCACTGCACAGCTATTTTCAGGTCTCCCCAGAGATGTTCGATCGGGTTCAAGTCCGGGCTCTAGCTGGGCCACTCAAGGACATTCAGAGACTTGTCCCGAAGCCACTCCTGCGTTGTCTTGGCTGTGTACTTAGGGTCATTGTCCTGTTGGAAGGTGAACCTTCTCCCCAGTCTGAGGATCTGAGCGCTCTGGAGCAGGTTTTCATCAAGGATCTCTCTGTACTTTGCTCCGTTCATCTTTGACTTGATCCTGACTAGTCTCCCAGTCCCTGCCGCTGAAAAACATCCCTACAGCATGATGCTGCCACCACCATGCTTCACCGTAGGGATGGTGCCAGGTTTCCTCCAGACGTGACGCTTGGCATTCAGGCCAAAGAGTTTAATCTTGGTAACATCAGACCAGAGAATCTTGTTTCTCATGGTCAGAGTCCTTTAGGCGCCTCTTGTAAAAACTCCAATCGGGCTGTCGTGCCTTTAACTGAGGAGTTGCTTACGTCTTTGCACTTAACTGGCTAACAGTAGCTACTAAGGGTAAGTTATAACCTACATTTATTTGTGTTTTGTTTTTACATACTGGTAACTAGAGTCGTTCAAGGGAATTTGGGACATGGGTGACAAGTTAACGTTAGCTTGGCTCTCTCTCTCTGTGTTCGTGCTGTGGGAGGAGGGGTTGGTTCGTTGGCAGAGAGCAATGGCTAGCTAGTATGCTAACTATTCTAGCTAACTAACTGGCTGAAGAAGTTGACAACGTACTCACTCAAACTATCAAAACTAAACCAAAACTTTACACAACGTTAGACAAGGACACAAATGATCTGCATGGCATGTTAACACACTGGTGGTTTGTTGTAACCGAGTATTGGTGCTAAACCGTGTTATTGGAGGCTGGCATGCTAGTTGGCTATGGCATCATAGGATTCGGTGCCCTGGACGGTTTCCAAGGAAGAATACTGTACCAAGTTAGCTAGCTGAATAAACTAAGTTAGAGTCTATTCCTAGAAAGCATTGAACCGCTGTAGTTTACAACAATTATAATTTCTAAAGTGGAAGTTGGGAGAGTTATATTTGAGTGTTTCAGTGAAACGTGAGGGAGGCCCGGCTCTCTCGCTTTCCCAGATGTTTAGTTCATTTCATTCCGATCTCCTTTGCATTATTGTAGCCTTTTTCTGTAGCCTGTCAACTATGTGTCTGTCTATCCCTGTTCTCTCCTCTCTGCACAGGCCATACAAAGCTTCACACCACGTGGATGTTGCCACTCTAATCTGGTGGTCCCTGCGCACACGACCCACGTGGAGTTCCAGGTCTCTGGGAGCCTCTGGAACTGCCGTTCTGCAGCCAACAAGGCAGAGTTCATCTCAGCCTATGCTACCCTCCAGTCCCTCGACTTCTTGGCGCTGACGGAAACATGGATTACCACAGAAAACACTGCTACTCCTACTGCTCTTTCCTCGTCTGACCATGTGTTCTCGCATACCCCGAGAGCATCTGGTCAGCGCGGCGGTGGCACAGGAATCCTCATCTCTCCCAAGTTTGACATTCTCTCTTTTTCCCCTGACCCATTTGTCTATCTCCTCATTTGAATTCCATGCTGTCACAGTCACTAGCCCATTCAAGCTTAACATCCTTGTCATTTATCGCCCTCCAGGCTCCCTTGGAGAGTTCATCAATGAGCTTGACGCCTTGATAAGTTCCTTTCATGAGGATGGCTCACCCCTCACAGTTCTGGGTGACTTTAACCTCCCTACGTCTGCCTTTGACTAATTTCTCTCTGCCTCCTTCTTTCCACTCCTTTCCTCTTTTGACCTCACCCTCTCACCGTCCCCCCCTACTCACAAGGCAGGCAATACGCTTGACCTCATCTTTACTAGATGCTGTTCTTCTACTAATCTCATTGCAACTCCCCTCCAAGTCTCCGACCACTACTTTGTATCCTTTTCTCTCTCGCTCTCCTCCAACACTACTCACTCTGCCCCTACTCAGATGGTAATGTGCCGTCGCAACCTTCGCTCTCTCTCTCCCGCTACTTTCTCCTCTTCCATCCTATCATCTCTTCCCTCTGCTAAATCCTTCTCCCTCCGATCTCCTGATTCTGCCTCCTCAACCCTCCTCTCCTCCCTTTCTGCATTTCCGCTCGGGCAGCCGAGCGGAAATGGAGGAAAACTAGACTCCCTGCGGATCTGTCATCTTTTCACTCCCTCCTCTCTACATTCTCTTCCTCTTCCGCTGCCAAAGCCACTTTCTACCACTCTAAATTTCAAGCCTCTGCCTCTAACCCTAGGAAGC
The DNA here is from genome assembly GCF_964263955.1 of Coregonus lavaretus. Taxonomy (NCBI): domain Eukaryota; kingdom Metazoa; phylum Chordata; class Actinopteri; order Salmoniformes; family Salmonidae; genus Coregonus; species Coregonus lavaretus. The sequence continues at coordinate 18,589,617 of NC_139995.1, read as the reverse complement.
TCTTTGCCACCTTCTCCTCCCTGCTGAATCCTCCTCCTCCTCCCCCTCCCTCCTCCCTCTCTGTGGATGACTTCGTCAACCATTTTGAAAAGAAGGTTGACGACATCCGATCCTCATTTATTAAGTTAAATGACACCGCTGGTCCTGCTCACACTAACCTACCCTATGCTTTGACTTCTTTCTCCCCTCTCTCTCCAGATGAAATCTTGCGACCTGTCCGCTTGACCCTATCCCCTCCTCTCTTCTCCAGACCATTTCCGGAGACCTTCTCCCTTACCTCACCTTGCTCATCAACTCATCCTTGACCGCTGGCCATGTCCCTTCAGTCTTCAAGAGAGCGAGAGTTGCACCCCTCCTCAAAAAACCTACACTCGATCCCTCCGATGTCAACAACTACAAATCAGTATCCCCTTTTTCTTTTCTCTCCAAAACTCTTGAGCGTGCCGTCTCTAGCCAACTCTCCTGCTATCTCTCTCAGAATGACCTTCTTGATCCAAACCAGTCAGGTTTCAAGACTGGTCATTCAACTGAGACTGCTCTTCTCTGTGTCACGGAGGCTCTCCGCACTGCTAAAGCTAACTCTCTCTCCTCTGCTCTTATCCTTCTAGACCTATCTGCTGCCTTTGATACTGTGAACCATCAGATCCTCCTCTCCACCCTCTCCGAGTTGGGCATCTCCGGCGCTGCTCACTCTTGGATTGCGTCCTACCTGACAGGTCGCTCCTACCAGGTGGCGTGGCGAGAATCTGTCTCCGCACCACGTGCTCTCACCACTGGTGTCCCCCAGGGCTCAGTTCTAGGCCCTCTCCTATTCTCTCTATACACCAAGTCACTTGGCTCTGTCATATCCTCACATGGTCTCTCCTATCATTGCTACGCAGACGACACACAATTAATTTTCTCCTTTCCCCCTTCTGATAACCAGGTGGCGAATCGCATCTCTGCATGTCTGGCAGACACATCAGTGTGGATGTCGGATCACCACCTCAAGCTGAACCTCGGCAAGACGGAGCTGCTCTTCCTCCTGGGGAAGGACTGCCCGCTCCATGATCTCGCCATCACGGTTGACAACTCCATTGTGTCCTCCTCCCAGAGTGCAAAGAACCTTGGCATGACCCTGGACAACACCCTGTCGTTCTCCGCTAACATCAAAGCGGTGACCCGATCCTGCAGGTTCATGCTCTACAACATTCGCAGAGTACGACCTACCTTACACAGAGATCGGCACAGGTCCTAATCCAGGCACTGGATTACTGCAACTCGCTGTTGGCTGGGATCCCTGCCTGTGCCATTAAACCCCTACAACTTATCCAGAACACTGCAGCCCGTCTGGTGTTCAACCTTCCCAAGTTCTCTCATGTCACCCCACTCCTCCGCACACTCCACTGGCTTCCAGTTGTGGCTCACATCTACTACAAGACCATGGTGCTTGCCTACGGAGCTGTGAGGGGAACGGCACCTCCTTACCTTCAGGCTCTGATCAGACCCTACACCCAAATGAGGGCACTACGTTCATCCACCTCTGGCGTGCTAGCTCCCCTACCTCTACGGAAGCACAGTTCCCGCTCAGCCCACACAAAGCTATTCGCTGCACTGGCACCCAAATGGTGGAACAAGCTCCCCCACGACGCCAGGACAGCGGAGTCACTGACCACCTTCCGGAGACACTTGAAACCCTACCTCTTTAAGGAATACCTGGAATAGTATAAAGTATTCCTTATTTTTAATACATTTGCAAAAAAAACTGTTTTCGCTTTGTCGTTATGGGTTATTGTGTGTAGATTGATGAGGGAAAACATTATTGTATCAATTTTAGAAAAAGGCTGTAACGTAACAAAATGTGGAAAAATATGTCAAGGGGTCTGAATACTTTCCGAATGTGCTGTATATATATATAAAAAAGAGTGAGCGACTGTGCAGATATTGACTGTATTATGTACTGATCAATATGAGCTGTCTATCCCTCTTCAGATTTTTTGAGAGCAATTATCATTTTCAATTGTGGGAGTATTGTCAGAGGGCTTTCTTTTTCGAGTTGCTATCTGTGCAGAATATCAGGTAGTTTTCATTAAACAAGGCCAACTACATCTCTGAGTCTAGGTTCGTCTGGGTTCATGCATTTTCATGTGGTTGGTGGGAGTAGTGAGTGTTGAGAGAGGGACTAGTTCATACAGGCCTCTTGCATTATCCTGAGATGGAGTTAAAACCAACAGGGCATGTGTTGACACGTCTGCTGTGACTTTTACCATCTCTCTTAATGAGATTTCCATCGATTCACTTTCGCTAAGAAATAAATCAATCGGCAACTCTATCAAAAATTGACACAACCAATTCTCAATGCACCATGTTCACCATGAACCTGGCATTAGCAGGTAATGAGACACCCTATACATCAGTATGCTTGTTGTTAGGAGACATGAGGGGAGATGACAGGTGGGAACAGCTAGTAGCACTGACTTTATTGGTGCAGATTACATGCAGTGTCAGAGATGGCACCGATGGAGAAGGCCGACATCTTGCGAGTTCCAACCCGACTTTGCTATTAAGTGACTTTTTCTGTACTATTATCACATATGACTGCCAAGCACTTTTGGACATTGACAGTTACTAACATCAGATCGACAATTACTAACCTCGATTTCAATTTCAAATCTGACTTCAACTCGGCATTTCCCTTGTTCACACTGTACGCTATTCCTTTGTTTCAAAACGCTGCAGACGAAGACGCGGTAGACGGGCTGGCATCCTGGTGAGACTTTTTGATTTGATTTATTAGGATCCTCAATTGCCGACGCAATTGCGACAGCTAGTCTTACTGGGGTCCGACACATAATGAAAAAGACATTACAGACAAAATACTTTACAATTTATATACATTAAAAAACATGAACATGTAGTGTGTTTGTGTGTGCATCTATCAGTTACACATACAGAGCATTCGGAAAGTATTCAGACCCCTTGACCTTTTCCACATTTTGTTACATTACAGCTTTATTCTAAAATTGATTTTTTTCTCATCAAACTACACACAACACCCCATAATGACAAAGCAAAAACAGGTTTTTAAAAAGTTTTGCAAATGTACACAAATACCTTATTTACATACGTATTCAGACCCTTTGCTATGAGACTCGAAATTGAGCTCAGGTGCATCCTGTTTCTATTGATCATCCTTGAGATGTTTCTACAACTTGATTGGAGTCCACCTGTGGTATATTCAATTGATTGGACATGATTTGGAAAGGCACACACCTGTCTATATAATGTCCCACAGTTGGCAGTGCATATCAGAGCAAAAACAAAGCCATCAGGTCGAAGGAATTGTCCGTAGAGCTCCGAGACAGGATTGTGTCGAGGCACAGATCTGGGGAAGGGTACCAAAACATTTCTGCAGCATTGAAGGTCCCCAAGAACACAGTGGCCTCCATCATTCTTAAATTAAAGAAGTTTGGAACCACAAGACTTCCTAGAGCTGGCCGCCCGGCCAAACTGAGCAATCGGGGGAGAAAGACCTTGGTCAGGGAGGTGACCAAGAACCCAATGGTCACTCTGACAGAGCTCCAGAGTTCCTCTGTGGAGATGGGAAAAACCTTCCAGAAGGACAACTATCTCTGCAGCACTCCACAAATCAGGCCTTTATGGTAAAGTGGCCAGACGGAAGCCACTCCTCAGTAAAAGGCACATGACAGCCCGTTTGGAGTTTGCCAAAAGGCACCTAAAGGACTCTCAGACCATGAGAAACAAGATTCTCTGGTCTGATGAAACCAAGATTGAACTCTTTGGCCTGAATGCCTTGCGTCACGTCTGGAGGAAACCTGGCACCATCCCTACGGTGAAGCATGGTGGTGGCAGCATCATGCTGTGGGAATATATTTCAGAGGCAGGGACTGGGAGACTAGTCAGGTTCGAGGGAAAGATGAATGGAGAAAAGTACAGAGAGATCCTTGATGAAAACCTGCTCCAGGACCTCAGACTGGGGCGAAGGTTCACCGACCAACAGGACAACGACCCTAAGCACACAGCCAAGACAACGCAGGAGTGGCTTCGGCACAAGTCTCTGAATATCCTTGAGTGGCCCAGCCAGAGCCCGGACTTGAACCCGATCGTTCATGTCTGGAGAGACCTGAAAATAGCTGTGCAGCGATGCTGCCCATCCAACCTGACAGAGCTTGAGAGGATCTGTAGAGAAGAATGGGAGAAAGTCCCTAAATACAGATGTGCCAAGCTTGTAGCGTCATACCCAAGAGGACTGGAGGCTGTAATCGCTGCCAAAGGTGCTTCAACAAAGTACAGAGTAAAGGATCTGAATACTTATGTAAATGTGATATTTCCGTTTTTTAATTTTTACCTGTTTTTGCTTTGTCATTATGGGGTATTGTGTGTAGATTGATGAGGATTTTTTTCTCCATCCATTTTAGAATAAGGCTGTAAATGTGGAAAAAGTCAAGGGGTCTGAATACTTTCCGAATGCACTGTACATGTCAGTATATACACACAACAAGTAGGTCACATGGGGAAGAGGCGTTGTGCTGTGAGATGTTGCTTTATTTGTTTTTTTAAACCAGGTTTGCTTTTCACTTGTGCTATATAAGATGGAAGGGAGTTCCATGCACTCATTGCTCTATAAAATACTGTATGTTTCCTTGAACCTGGGGACTGTGAAAAGACCCATGCTGGCATGTCTGGTGGGGTAAGTGTGTGTGTCAATGCTGTGTGTAAGTTGACTATGCAACAATTTGGAATTTCCAACACATTAATGTTTCTTTTAAAAACAAGAAGTGAAGCAGTCAGTCTTTCCTCAACTCTTAGCCAAGAGAGCAGAGCCTGCAGAACTTTCTTTGTGGAGTCAAAAAAACAGAGCATCTCTTTATTACGGACAGACCTCTGCCCATCTTCACAGCCATTGAATCTATATGTTTTGACCATGAAAGTTTACAATCTAAGGTAACACCAAGTAATTTAGTCTCCTCAACAGCCACACCATTCATTGCCAGATTCAGCTGAGGTCTAGAACTTAGGGAATAATTTGTACCAAATACTATGCTCTTAGTTTTAGAGATGTTCAGGACCAGTTTATTACTGGCCACCCATTCCAAAACTGACTGCAACTCTTTGTTAAGGGTTTCAGTGACTTCATTAGCTGTGGTTGAATCATCAGCATACATGGACACACATGCTTTGTTTAATGCCAGTGGCAGGTCATTGGTAAAAATAGAAAAGAGTAGAGGGCCAAGACTAAGACGAAGATAAAATTGACCAGCACTCCCCTCCATTTTATTGGCAAATGCCCAGCCACTTGAGAATAAGATGGATGAGCTTCGTTTGAGAGTCTCCTATCAGAGAGACTACAACAACTGCAATATTATATGCCCTACTGCAGAAACTTGGCTGGCTCAATCTATGAACATAGAACTCAGTGGTTTCTCCATGCAGCGGCACGATCGTACAGCAGCAGCCTCAGGCAAGTCCAAAGGGGGAGGGGTGTGCCTCATCATGAACTGTATGGGGCCATAAACAAACAAGAAACCACACACCCAGAATGCCCGCTACGACCTCAGAAAAGATATCAAACATGTAAAAGGTAATATAGGAGGAAGGTGGAAACCTATCACACCACCTCACACACTCGGCAGATGTGGAACGGCTTGCAGACGATAACGGATTACATACTGTCCCAGTATGTAATCCCGACATGTTTCAAGCTGACCACCATTGTCCCTGTTCCCAAGAACTCCAAGGTAACCTGCCTAAATGACTATAGCCCTGTAGCACTCACATCTGTAATTTTGAAGTGCTTTGAAAGGCTGGTCATGACACACATCAACACAATCATTCCAGACACCCTGGACTCACTCCAATTCCGATACCGCCCCAACAGATCCACAGATGACGCAATCTCAATTACACTGCCCTCTCCCACCTGGACAAGTGGACTACAAGAGAAAGAGGGGATAGCACGCCCCCATCCACATCGACAGGGCTGTAGTGGAGCGGATCGAGACTTAACATGGTCCACACACACCCGCACAGTCGTGAAGAGGGCACGACAGCACATCTTCCCCCTCAGGAGGCAGAACAATTTGGAATGGGCCCTCGGATCCTCAAAATGTTCTAGAGCTGCACCATCGAGGGCATCTTGAATGGCTGCATCACCACTTGGTATGGCAAATGCACGCCCTCAACCATAAAGCGCTACAGAGGGTGGTGCGGACAGCCCAGTACATCACTGTCATCCAGGACCTCTATATTATGCGGTTTCAGAGGCAGGAGCATCGGCTCTCGGACCAACAGGCTCAGAGACAGCTTATAGCCCAAGCCATTTGAGTGCTAAATAGCCATAAGACTGCTAAATAGTTAATTAAATGGTTACCCGGAATATCTGCATGGACCCTATCTTGCACTGACTCATTATGCACACTCACAAGACTATACAGTATATACACATTATATATACACTCACTCACACACACTCCACTGACACTCTCACACAAAACCCACACACATTTACATACGCACACACACAACACACACACGTACAGTATACCGACCAAGCACACACACACACACACGCACCACACACATACACACACAGACTCTCACACTCATCATATGCTGCTGCTACTCCGTTCTTTATTCTTACTCATATTATTACCAATCCTGATGCCTAGTCATTTAACCCTGCCTTTATGTACATATCTACCTCAAATTCCTCGTACCCCATGCACATTGATCTGGTACTGTATATAGCTTCATTCTTGTGTATTTTATTCCTTTTGTGTTACTATTTTTATTTTGTATTATTTTTAAAACTCTGAATCGTTGGGAAGGGCTCGTAAGCAAGCATTTCACGGTAAAGTCTACACCCATTGTATTCGGCATGTGACCAATAACATTTTATTTCATTTTATTTGATTATCCAGGCAGCACTTCTCCACCAAAATGAGCATCATCTTCATTTGGTTCATTAAAGCAGCGTGCTGCATGTGGAGAGATGGAGGATGAAGGGAATCAATAATAACAGAAGGCTCAGGAGGCAGGAGACTGAGAAGAAGGCTCTTTTTAAAGCCTTGATCCAATAAGGGAGATGTCAGTAATGTTCAGAGATGACAGGATGTAAAATATTCAATGTTCCGCATTAATTACCTCCCACCGGGGCACAGGGAGCTTTTTATTTTTTTCAGTGGGTGAAATGAGGAGGGGGGGCAGAGGAGGGGTTGGGCCAGGGTCGCTATGGGGTCTGGGTCCATTGGGTGGATCGCTAGGCAGAAATTTATTCAGAACTCAAAGTGACATGTTTATGAGTTGGAGAGAGAGAGAGAGAGAGAGAGAGAGAGAGAGAGAGAGAGAGAGAGAGAGAGAGAGAGAGAGAGAGAGAGAGAGAGAGAGAGAGAGAGAGAGAGAGAGAGAGAGAGAGAGAGAGAGAGAGAGAGAGAGAGAGAGAGAGAGAGAGAGAAAGAGAGAGAGAAAGAGAGAAAGAGAGAAAGAGAGAGAGAAAGAGAGAGAGAGTGTGTGTGTGTGTGTCTGTGTGTGTACATGTGTGTGTGTACGTGTGTGTGTGTGTGTGTGTTTGTGTGCGTGTGTGTGTTGACAGACAAAATGATGTTTTGAGAGGCGAATGACCAGGAACTCAGCAATTAAGTGTCTCAATTGCACTGATTGAGGATGACAGGGGAGCACAGAACACACACATAACAGAGCGGACACTTTGTTGCATTTACTGGGTTTATAAATTGTATCTGATAAGCAATTAATCGTCTAATTGGCCGTTGGAGAGCCTGTCGTTTCCCCTGGAGTCTCTCTCGCTCCGGTCGGCGGACGAGTGGAGAACACTGCCGATAAGACACTGATAGAGCTGGGTCATTGGAAAAACATCACAAAACTACTCCGTATGGAAAAGTAGCTAATAGGCTGAGTTTGAGACGATGAGAAGAGACACGTTGTTATTAGACATCAAAGTTCAAACTAAAAACCAAAGGGAATAGGGATTAACACACAGAGTAGGGGAACACACACTCACCCCTGTAAACAAGAACAGAAGAGCGGTATTAGGGTGAACATGTTAACAAAGCAGGGAAGTAGGCATCCTATTCTTTGTCTCTATTCTCTTAGAATCCTTTCTTCCTCTCTCACTCAAATCAGATGGAAACTGAGGAGTGTCTCTGGGGATGTCATACAACACTGTGTCTGATCTGAGCATGTTGTGTTTGGTTCCTCTCTACCTCCGCTGCAGCTGAGCTGTCAGTCAATCACAACATAAATGTGGAGATAATCAAATGAGCTTCCTCCGGTTTGCAGTGAACCGTCCGACACATAAAGAACATGATGGATGGATCAGAACAGCACACAAGCTGAGGGGGACTGAGCCATGCATTCACTGGGAGTGATTCTTAATGGAATTGACCCTGTAATAACCTCACCTCCCTCTCTCTCTTTCTCTCCTTTTATTCTCTCCATGCCAACGCCACGCCGCACACCCAAGAACAGGGCTTTTGTGAAAGAGGTCCGTTCTGTACACCAGACTGCCGCAGCTGCAATGTTTGCCTTGCCTCAGTACTGTATTTCAGTGAGTCAGCAGAATTCAGAATGCAGCAATTCATTATTAATCTGGTCCCAGGCGCAAATCCAACTGGGCAAAATGCTTCCCTCTCTTTCACGGTGGCACCATCAGGAAATCACTCTCTCTCTTTTTAATTAGCTATGTAGAGCCGCCACACAGGTGATCTCCTCTCCTGCTGTTCCACCTACACAGGGAGCTGGCTTTGTGCTGTAGGTAAGAGGGGAACTGGTAGGTAGGTACTCTACTCTATTTGTGCTTAATCAGTGGGGCTTTGGGTGGGACTGAATATATAATTAACATCAATGTCTAGCAACGCATGCAATCAGTTCTCCCTATAAATATTTACTGAAGTAGGGTTGTTTTTAATTTCAAACACACAGTATACAGTGTAAATAAATACACACACATACACACACTGATTGGCTGGATGTAAGTGTGGGTGTGTAGTTTCTGTGTTACTGTGGTATAATGTCTTAATGGACATAGTTGTCCAAGAAAACAGCATCTCCTTACTTGTCACATAAGAGGAAATGTGAATCCTCCCATAGATTGAAAAGTCAAAGTTTCTATTTCATATCGCTCAAACCTGCTGTAGAAAGGAAGATTGAGATGACCCTCATGATGTGCATAAAAAATTCCCTGTAGCCTCTGTCTGCTAAAGAATAGGACTGAACCAGCCAGGGAACACCATGTCCATGACAACCATCGCTCTTGGGAGAGAGGGGCTGTGATCAGCATTGCAGTGAATTTAGCCACATCATTTTGATGCAATTTAGTCATGAGTAATCCCATACTACTACTACTACTACTACTACTACTACTACTACTACTACTACTACTACTACTACTACTACTACTACTACTACTACTACTACTACTACTACTACTACTACTACTACTACTACTACTACTACTACTACTACTACTACTACTACTACTACTACTACTACTGCACACACGCTCAACAGTTTCCCATGTGTATCAAGAATGGTCCACCACCCAAAGGACATCCAACCAACTTGACCCAACTGTGGGATTCTTTGGAGTCAACATGGGCCAACATCCCTGTAGAACGCTTTCGACACCTTATAGAGACCATGCTCCCGACGACTTGAGGCTGCTTCTCCCAGTCAATACAGGTACTACATAATCATATTGGATGATAAATAACCTAGCTATGGAAGAGATTAGTCTACTATAGCGCGGGTCGGCTTGGTTGGTTGCTGTCTCTCTTCTCTTCCTCCCTCCTCCTTGTTCCCCGTGTCACTCACTCACACTCACAGTAGCCTACAGACACAGCACGGCCCCTGCACTTCTCTCTACCTTCTCTCCTTCATGCTTTATCAACTCCGGTTAATAAAGTAGCTTAAAAATGGACTTTTCTGCTGCTTCCCTCACTTGGATCAGATTGAACTGGGTCTGGATCCGACCAGGTCTATACAGAACAGATCTAGTTGTCCTCGGGTGTGTTCAGAACGGGTCTCGATATTTAAAAAATGTATTTATGCATATGGGAAAGCCCCAGGTCCATTTTGGAACGGGTCCAACTTTTTGGACCTGTGAAGGCCTCTAGTTCTGAGGGTAAAAGGGGGTGCAACTCAATATTAGGAAGGTGTTCCTAATGTTTTGTACACTCAATGCACTGAGAAATGGATGCCCAGAGTGAAATCCTTAAATACTTGTTGTTCATGGCCATGGTGGAGAGTTTGAAATCTGATTGATTGATTGCTTCTGTGGACAGGTGTCTTTTATACAGGTAACAAACTGAGATTAGGAGCACTCCCTTTAAGAGTGTGCTCCTAATCTCAGCTCGTTACCTGTATAAAAGACACCTGGGAGCCAGAAATCTTTCTGATTGAGAGGGGGTCAAATACTTATTTCCCTCATTAAAATGAAATCAATTTATAACATTTTTGACATGCGTTTTTCTTGATTTTGTTGTTGTTATTTTGTCTCTCACTGTTCAAATAAACCTACCATTAAAATTATAGACTGATAATTTCTTTGTCAGTGGGCAAACGTACAAAATCAGCAGGGGATCAAATACTTTTTTCCCTCACTGTTCAGTTAGTGAGTGCATACATTATAATGTTTTATTTTGAAATTTTTTCATACCGGTGTTTCTTGGCCCAAGCAGGTCTCTTCTTCTTATTGGTGTCCTTTAGTAGTGGTTTCTTTGCAGAAATTCGCCCAAGGGCTCCCGAGTGGCGCAGTGGTCTAAGGCACTGCATCTCAGTGCTTGAGGTGTCACTACAGACCCCCGGATTGATTCCAGGCTGTATCACAACCGGCCGTGATTGGGAGTCCCATAGGGCGGCGCACAATTGGCCCAGCGTCGTCTGGGTTTGGCCGGTGTAGGCCGTCTTTGTAAATAAGAATTTGTTCTTAACTGACTTTCCTAGTTAAATAAAGGTAAAATAAATATAAAAAAAGAGGCCTGATTCACACAGTCCCCTCTGAACAGTTGATGTTGAGATGTGTCTGTTACTTGAACTCTGTGAAGCATTTATTTGGGCTGCAATTTCTGAGGCTGGTAACTCTAATGAACTTATCCTCTGCAGCAGAGGTAACTCTAGGTCTTCCATTCCTGTGGCGGTCCTCATGAGAGCCAGTTTCATCATAGTGCTTGATGGTTTTTGCGACTGCACTTGAAGAAACTCCAAGAACGTTCTTGAAATGTTCAGTATTGACTGACCTTCATGTCTTAAAGTAATGATGGACTGTTGTTTCTCTTTGCTTATTTGAGCTGTTCTTGCCATAATATGGACTTGGTCTTTTACCAAATAGGGCTATCTTCTGTATACCCCCCTACCTTGTCACAACACAACTAATTGGCTCAAACGCATTAAGAAGGAAATAAATTCCACAAATTAACTTTTAACAAGGCACACCTGTTAATTGAAATGCATTCCAGGTGACTACCTCATGAAGCTGGTTGAGAGAATGTCAAGCGTGTGCAAAGCTGTCATCAAGGCAAAGGGTGGCTATTTGAAGAATCTCAAATATAAAATATATTTTGATTTGTTTAACACTTTGATTCCATATGTGTTATTTCATAGTTTTGATGTCTTCACTATTATTCTACAATGTAAAAAATTGTAAAAATAAAGAAAAACCCTTGAACGAGTAGGTGTCTTCAAACTTTTGACTGGTAGTGTATACGATCATAAATACTGTACACTAAACAAAAATATAAATGCAACATGTAAAGTGTTGGTCCCATGTTTCATGAGCTGAATAAAAAATCCCTGAAATGTTCCATACACACAAAAATATTATTTCTCGAACGTTGTTTTAGAGAATTTGGCAGTACATCCAACCGGCCTCACAACCTCAGACCATGTGTAACCACGCCAGCCTAGGACCTCCACATCCGGCTTCTTCAACTGTGGGATCGTCTGAGACCAGCCACCCGGACAGCTGATGAAACCGTGGGTTTGCAAAACCAAAGAATTTCTGCACAAACTGTCAGGAACCGTCTCAGGGAAGCTCATCTGTGTGTTCGTCATCCTCACCAGGGTATTGACCTGACTACAGTTCGGCGTCATAACCGACTTCAGTGGGAAAATGCTCACCTTCGATGGCCACTGGAACGCTGGAGAAGTGTGCTCTTCACGGATGAATCCCAGACAGTGAGTACGGCGTTGTGTGGGTGAGCGGTTTGCTGATGTCAACGTTGTGAACAGAGTGCCCCATGGTGGCGGTGGGGTTATGGTATGGGCAGGCATAAGCTAGGGACAACGAACACAATTGTATTTTATCGATGGCAATTTGAATACACAGAGATACCGTGACAAGATCCTGAGATCCATTGTCGTGCCATTCATCCACCGCCATCACATCATGTTTTAGCATGATAATGCACGGCCTCATGTCGCAAGGATCTGTACACAATTCCCGGAAGCTGGAAATGTCCCAATTCTTTCATGGCCTGCATAATCACCAGACATGTCACCCATTGAGCATGTTTGGGATGCTCTGGATCGACGTGTACGACATCGTGTTCCACCAGCCAATATCCAGCAACTTCGCACAGCCATTGAAGAGGAGTGGGACAACATTCCACAGGCCACAATAAACAGCCTGATCAACTCTATGCGAAGGAGATGTGTCGCGCTGAAAATGGTGGTCACATCAGATAATGACTGGTTTTCTGATCCACGCCCCTACCTTTTTTTTAAAGGTATCTGTGACCAACAGATGCATATCTGTATTCCCAGTCATGTGAAATCCATAGATTAGGGCTTAATGAATTTATTTCAATTGACTAATTTCCTTATATGAACTGTAACTCAGTAAAATCTTTGAAATTGTTGCATATTGCATTTATATTTTTGTTCAGTATATATAATTGTCGGGGAAACTTGGGGTGGGGTGGGGGGGGGTGGGCAAATAAAATCACCGCCATAAGAGAGATGTGAGTGGTTCAATCTGGCATTGACACTATCAGCACAACTCCCTTGTGCATCACAAAGTCAAACCGCTTCACTTTATTATCCTACATTGTTTTTCATCTTTTCTTTTCTAAAAACCCATTGTTGATGCAGAGAAGCCTGCCTGAGCACCACCAAGTGCTTTTCCTCCCTTTGTCACTCTCACTCTCTTCTTTTCTTTTTTCTCCTTCTCCCAGACATCTGAGCCAACAATCAATGCCATTTCATTCCAGTGAAGGAACAAACGGAATTCCAGCTGTGAGAGCGTAGCAGTGGGAGGTGAACAAAGCCTTTTTATGACGCTGTTCGCTCCCTGTGCTCCAACAGGGACACAGTGTGAGCATCAGACAGAATGCATGGTCCTCTGCGCCCCTGCCACCTCCACCTCCACACACACACACACACACACACACACACACACACACACACACACACACACACACACACACACACACACACACACACACACACACACACATACACACACCCGGCAGGTGAAACACGGCAGGTAAAAGTGCAATGTAAACCATATTACTCAATAAATACTACTACTACTACTACTACTACTACTGCTGCTGCTGCTGCTGCTACTACTACTACCACTGCTGTTAATTCTTCTATACTAAAGTGCATTTGTGACATTTAGATCAAGCGAAGAAGTAAACACATTAACGTAATGCGCTGGACGTTTTCATATGACTCAACAGGTGATTATTGTCTGTGTTATGGCCGTGTTTCTGCATTGACCCACACTGTTCCTCTAATGACAATTACTAGCTTCTGCTGCTGATGCTGATATTGGACGGTCAATGCCTCTGCCAGGACTTCAGAATTGAAAAATATATTGTGTAGCTAGCTACCTCTCAGCGTCACAGCACAGGGAGAAGTGTTTCATTAAAATCTGATAGAGATGTGCCAGTGAGGAAGGAAATTAAATGAAAAAAGGAGGCTTGAAAGAACATATCAGCTCTCCCAAAATAGTGGCATTAAGAGGAACTAATAGTGCACTGCACACAATTGTGGTACACATAAGGAATGTTGAATATAGAAGGGTTTACTGCACCACTATGCAGTACCGTATACATGTATAGTGTTTTGAATGAGTACTGCTATCTTATCTGGGCAGCTTTACCCACCATACAACTTTACCCACCATACAACTGTACGCCAGATAATATTGGTTTGTCTAGTTTTTCAGTTCATACATATTGCAATGAACATGAATGGAAATACATTGGACCCACCAACCATCCAGTGGCTGATCAAAGCCCCATAGCACTGTGCTGCAACCCCCCCTCCCCACTCGCCCACCCCCTGGCCTTGCTAGCTGCCAGCTGCATGTGTTCGCCTCAGGCATAGCCCTGCCTAGCCGTCTGACCAGCTGTGGCCTCCCCCCTAGGCAAGGGAGATGGAGGGAAAGAGAGAGAGAGAAGGAGAAACAGAGAGAGAGAGAGAGACATGCACACGACTGACCAATAGACATCATCTATTTTCCCCCACTCTTACGGATGTTCTTTGTCCATATTCCAGGCCTGTCCTTGAGAATGTGAAATTAATAGATTTGTAAGATTGACATGGCCACACACACAAACACAAACACAAACACAGCTATGGTGTGTGCTATATTGGCATAGTGGAGGTTAGAAGATGCCCGATATAACTGAATAGGCACAGCAAGCCCAGCTAGGCTCTGCAGATTTCTTAATGAATGCACTGACATTTCTTTTAATCGCCCCTACCCATTGTTAGATTTTGTCAGACACAGCAGGAGGTGTGAGTGAAGGAGGAAAAAATAAGTGTGGTCATAACTAATGAAAAACATAAATCGCTAGAGTACAACAGATTGTGCACAAGATGGCAGAAATAATTCTGTCCTCCCCGGGGGAATGGAGCACTCTGCAGACCACTCTGAGTGCCCAGCCAACATTAACACGCATTACACGACCAAGCGATTACAGCATCAAGGTGATAACACGCTGTTCTTTTCCTTTCCCATTTGTTTATTGGAATTAATTTCTAATAGCTTATAATACGTTTTCTGACAAATGCAGATTCAGCCTCAATGCAAAACAACATTGAAACTCTTCATGATACAGTAATAGGAATAGTGCAGAAACGCACAGAACCACAGTCATTGTGTACTGCACTGTGTTCTCTAAACAGTCATTGGGTACTGCACTGCATTCTCTAAACAGTCATTGTGTACTGCACTGCATTCTCTAAACAGTCATTGTGCACTGCACTGCATTCTCTAAACAGTCATTGGGTACTGCACTGCGTTCTCTAAACAGTCATTGGGTACTGCACTGTGTTCTCTAAACAGTCATTGTGTACTGCACTGCGTTCTCTAAACAGTCATTGTGTACTGTACTGCGTTCTCTAAACAGTCGTTGTGTACTGCACTGCGTTCTCTAAACAGTCATTGTGTACTGCACTGCGTTCTCTAAACAGTCATTGTGTACTGCACTGCGTTCTCTAAACAGTCGTTGTGTACTGCACTGCGTTCTCTAAACAGTCATTGTGTACTGTATTGCGTTCTCTAAACAGTCATTGTGTACTGCACTGCGTTCTCTAAACAGTCATTGTGTACTGCACTGCGTTCTCTAAACAGTCATTGTGCACTGGGTTCCATTCTCTACCACTTAAGATAGAGAGACTTATTGGCATTCTAATTAATGAGAGAATTTAATGATGCACATGTGTAATATTTGCATAATATATTACAATGGTGGAGGACTAATCTGTTACTTGATTTAAATTAATTACATTCGGCAAGTTGATTAAATCACTCTCAATTTGTGGTTGCACTAAAAGCAATCAACAAGGGAAATGTTGAATTACATTTACTTTAATAAAATTGACATATTATATTGGCAATGCATTATGCCGACTTCAGAGGAATACATTCCACTTGAGGTCAGAGAGGAACCAAGGCAGACATTACTGCTACTGAACATTTCTGAATTAGACATTTCTAGTTTCTGTATTCTTCAAATTCATTCTTCTACATTTCTTGAGGGGATAGTGTATCTTAGAAGACACGAGAGACAGTACATAAAAATAACTTATATGTACAACAAATCATTATGCATTCTTGCATAAAAGCGTTTAACAATGTTTTTTCGTGTTAGGTCACACATATTTATGGTATGATACTTTGAAATGTGTGTAAGCTGCCTTGTATCCACTCTTCAGTGTCAGATATGAAAACACAAACACACAGCGTTGTGTGCTGCCTGAAGGCTGGATTTACAGAGCTCTCGCTCTCTGTCTCTGTCTCTCTCTCTCTCTCTCGCTCTCTCTCTCTCTCTCTGTCTCGCTCTCTCTCTCTCTCTGTCTCTCTCTCTCTCTCTCTCTCTCTCTCTCTCTCTCTCTCTCTCACACACGCACAAGAGAAAGGGATGTGCTCATGTGTCACGTCTTCAAACAAAGTGGCACATTCTTCATAGGCATTTTAATATGCAACGATGGAAACAAGCTCAAGGAAAAATGGCTCTAACGTGACGTCTGTACCGATTACATTACCAGTTCCTATGCTGCATATCCCACTACAACTCCTTTCTCTCCTAGAATGTTTTCGTCTGTCAGTAGAATATCCCTACTATCTAAATGAGTACTTGAAAGTCCCCTAAAATGACCCTAACTATCCTTCCCTTCTCAATGCAAACAATCTCTTAATAACTCAATTGCTTTTTTATGCTCAGTATTGAGCCCAAAGATCTCCTTGCCAAACCCCTAGCCCTCCACGGCTCTGTAATAGACAGTGGAGCTGAAATTAAGGGAGATGGATTTTCTCTCAATCCGCTTAAGACATCAGACGCTGAGTGACTTTGTTTCATTTTTTAAAGAAGCATTTTAATACAGCTCCTTTCATGTGTGAGTGCCTTCCCACTGTTAAAGACTTGAGTCAAGAGACCACAGTTAGGCTTAGACGTCATTGGAGAACGACAGCGACTCACTCCAGTCATCAGGACTAAATGGTTCTCTGCTCTGCTCTCTGAGTCAGTACAATCTCTCTCATGGTTCTAGCTGGTAGACTAGAATAGCACATATTTGAGTAGTGTGGGTTATGTTGGTAAAGTGCATCAAACAGCACAGTATGCAAGATCAAGAGAGATACTTTCCATTCCAGAACCTTATCTGTGGACACAAAGGGAATTTTTGGTTCCAGAAATTGTCACGCCCTGGCTCTGGGGACTCTAGTATGTTGAGCCAGGGTGTGAGTTTTCATTTGTGTTCGGTCTAGTATTGTGTTTCTATGTTGGCCGGTGTGGTTCTCAATCAGAGGCAACGTGAATCAGCTGTTGCTTGTTGTCTCTGATTGGGAACCATACTTAGTCAGCCTGTTTCCCACAGTATGGTGTGGGATCTTGTTCCTTTTGGTTTGTGTTTGTACCGTAGGACTTCACGTATCGTTTGTTGTTTTGTTCGTGTATCATTATTTAATATATATGTTCACCTTCCACGCTGCGCCTTGGTCCTCTGTACCCGACGATCGTGACAGAAATACAATTTCCTTTAAACTACACTGAGCAAAAAATATGAACGAAACATGTAAAGTGTTGGTCCCATGTTTCATGAGCTGAAATAAAAGATCCCAGAAAATGTTCATATGCACAAAAACCTCTCAAATGTTTTGTACAAATTTGTTTACATCCCTTTTAGTGAGAATTTCTCCTTTGCCAAGATAATCCATCCACCTGACAGGTTTAGTATATCAAGAAGCTGATTAAACAGTATGATCATTACACAGGTGCACCTTGTGCTGGGGACAATAAAAGGACACTCTAAAATGCCACAGATTCCTCAAGTTTTGAGGGAGCGTGCAATTGGCATGCTAACTGCAGGAATTAGGCTGCAGGAATGTCCACCAGAGCTATTGCCAGAGAATTGAATGTTAATTTCTCTACCAATGTTGTTTTAGAAAATTTGGTAGTACGTCCAACCGGCCTCACAACTACAGACCACGTGTAACCACGCCAGCCCAGGACCTCCACATTCGGCTTCTTCACCTGCGGGATCATCTGAGACCAATCACCCGGACAACTGATGAACTGTGGGTTTGCACAACCAAATAATTTCTGTACAAACTGTCAGAAACCGTCTCAGGGAAGCTCATCTGCGAGCTCGTCGTCCTCACCAGGGTCTTGACCTGACGGCAGTTCGGCATCGTAACCGACTTCAGTGGGCAAATGCTCACCTTCGATGGCCACTGGCACGCTGGAGAAGTGTGCTCTTCACGGATTAAACCCGGTTTCAACTGTACCGGGCAGATGGATTCAAATGTACCGGTCAGATGGCAGACGTGTGGGGGAGTGGTTTTCTGATGTCAACGTTGTGAACAGAGTGCTCCATGGTGGCAGTGGGGTTATGGTATGTGCAGGCATAAGCTACGGACAACGAACACAATTGCATTTTATCGATGACAATTTGAACGCAAAGAGATACCGTGGCGAGATCCCATTTATCCGCTGCCATCACCTCATGTTTCAGCATGATAATGCACAGCCCCATGTCGCAAGGATCTGTACACAATTCCTGGAAGCTGAAAATGTTATTCCATGGCCTGCATACTCACCAGACATGTCACTCATTGAGCATGTTTGGGATGCTCTGGATCGACGTCTATGACAGTGTGTTCCAGTTCCAGCCAATATCCAGCAACTTCACACAGCCATTGAAGAGAAGTGGGACAACATTCTACAGGCCACAATCAACAGCCTGATCAACTCTATGTGAAGGAGATGTGTTGCACTGCATGAGGCAAATGGTGGTCACACCATATACTGACTGGTTTTCTGATCCACGACCATACCTTTTTTTTAAGGTTTCTGTGACCAACAGATGCATATCTGTATTCCTAGTAATGTGAAATCCATACATTAGGGCCTAATTAATTTACTTAAATTGACTAATTTCCTTATATGAACTGTCACTCAAATCTTTGAAATTGTTGCATGTTGCTTTTATATTTTTGTTCAGTGTAATTCCATCGATGATACAGACTCTGACATTTCAGGATCCAAACTTGTCACTCTCAACTGTGTGTTTAAAGGGAAAAGAGAGAGAGATAGTGGAAGGCCAGTTCAGACTGAAGTGAATGTTCGGTGTGTTATGTGGGGGACTTCCTCTGCTAGCCTGATAACAGGGCCTATACCTGCTCTGGCACAATGGGGATGTCATTTGTGTCAACACAACTGATTTTATTAGATTTTATTAGGATCCCCATTAGCCGACGCCAATGGTGACAGCTAGTCTTACTGGGGTCTGACATATAACGAAAAAGACACTACAGGCAAAATACTAAAAAAATGTGAGAGGGAAAAGTCACGTAGTGTCCTCACAGGTCAAAGGTCCTGCATCCTTCTCTCTGTATGTTATCTCAAATGGCTTTTCTACTATAGTATACACTTCTGTAGTGCATCACCTCAGATGCAGGAAGCTATATGAGGTGGGTGTGAGAAGATCATGGAGCTACAGAAGTTGGTCATGGCCACATCTACAGAAAGCAGAAATATGGAACATTTGGGTGATAGGAAGGATAAAGATAAATATTATTACCTGTTATGAGGAGGGTGAACAGCAGGACCAGTTGGAGAACATGGAAAGAAAAAGAGAGAATACAATCATTAGAAAGTTAAATATAGACCAATAGGACAGTTTCTTTGTATAGGAAGTAGACAA
The DNA here is from genome assembly GCF_964263955.1 of Coregonus lavaretus. Classification (NCBI taxonomy): domain Eukaryota; kingdom Metazoa; phylum Chordata; class Actinopteri; order Salmoniformes; family Salmonidae; genus Coregonus; species Coregonus lavaretus. Next base: position 18,569,943 of record NC_139995.1, on the reverse strand, counting down.
ACACACACACACATACATACAGTTGAAGTCGGAAGTTTACATACACTTAGGTTAGAGTCATTAAAACTTGTTTTTTCAACCACTCCACAAATTTCTTGTTAACAAACTATAGTTTTGGCAAGTCGGTTAGGACATCTACTTTGTGCATGACACAAGTAATTTTTCCAACAATTGTTTACAGACAGATTATTTTACTTATAATTCACTGTATCACAATTCCAGTGGGTCAGAAGTTAACATACACTAAGTTGACTTTGCCTTTAAACAGCTTGGATAATTCCATTAAATGATGTCATGGCTTTAGAAGCTTCTGATAGGCTAATTGACATCATTTGAGTCAATTGGAGGTGTAGCTGTGAATGTATTTCAAGGCCTACCTTCAAACTCAGTGCCTCTGTGCTTGACATCATGGGAAAATCTAAAGAAATCAGCCAAGACCTCAGAAAAGAAATTGTAGACCTCCACAAGTCTGGTTCATCATTGGGAGCAATTTCCAAACGCCTGAAGGCACCACGTTCATCTGTACAAACAATAGTACGCAAGTATAAACACCATGGGACCATGCAGCCGTCATACCGCTCAGGAAGGAGACACGTTCTGTCTTTTAGAGATGAACGTACTTTGGTGCAAAAAGTGCAAATCAATCCCAGAACAACAGCAAAGAACCTTGTGAAGATGCTAAAGGAAATAGGTACAAAAGTATCTATATCCACAGTAAAACAATCTTATATCGACATAACTTGAAAGGCCGATCAGCAAGGAAGAAGCCACTGCTCCAAAACCGCCATAAAAAAGCCAGACTACGGTTTGCAACTGCACATGGGGACAAAGATCGTACTTTTTGGAGAAATGTCCTCTGGTCTGATGAAACAAAAATAGAACTGTTTGGCCATAATGACCATCGTTATGTTTGGAGGAAAAAGGGGGTAATTGCAAGCCGAAGAACACCATCCCAACCGTGAAGCACGGGGGTGGCAGCATCATGCAGTGGGGGTGCTTTGCTGCACGAGGGACTGGTGCACTTCACAAAATAGATGGCATCACGAGGAAGGAAAATTATGTGGATATATTGAAGCAACATCTCAAGACATCAGTCAGGAAGTTAAAGCTTGGTCGCAAATGGGTCTTCCAAATGGACAATGACCCCAAGCATTCTTCCAAAGTTGTGGCAAAATGGCTTAAGGACAACAAAGTCAAGGTATTGGAGTGGCCATCACAAAGCCCTGACCTCAATCCTATAGAAAATTTGTGGGCAGAACTGAAAAAGTGTGTGCGAGCAAGGAGGCCTACAAACCTGACTCAGTCAGGAGCAATGGGCCAAAATTCACCCAACTTATTGTGGGAAGCTTGTGGAAGGCTACCTGAAACATTTGACCCAAGTTAAGCAATTTAAAGGTAATGCTACCAACTACTAATTGTGTGTATGTAAACTTCTGACCCACTGGGAATGTGATGAAAGAAATAAAAGCTGAAATAAATCATTCTCTCTACTATTATTCTGACATTTCACATTCTTAAAAAAAAAGTGGTGATCCTAACTGACCTAAAACAGGGAATTCTTACTAAGATTAAATGTCAGGAATTGTGAAAAACTGAGTTTAAATGTATTTGGCTAAGGTGTATGTAAACTTCCGACTTCAACTGTACATACATACAGTGGGGAAAAAAAGTATTTAGTCAGCCACCAATTGTGCAAGTTCTCCCACTTAAAAAGATGAGAGAGGCCTGTAATTTTCATCATAGGTACACGTCAACTATGATGACAAAACTTTCTCAATACTTTGTTATATACCCTTTGTTGGCAATGACACAGGTCAAACGTTTTCTGTAAGTCTTCACAAGGTTTTCACACACTGTTGCTGGTATTTTGGCCCATTCCTCCATGCAGATCTCCTCTAGAGCAGTGATGTTTTGGGGCTGCCGCTGGGCAACACAGACTTTCAACTCCCTCCAAAGATTTTCTATGGGGTTGAGATCTGGAGACTGGCTAGGCCACTCCAGGACCTTGAAATGCTTCTTACGAAGCCACTCCTTCGTTGCCCGGGCGGTGTGTTTGGGATCATTGTCATGCTGAAAGACCCAGCCACGTTTCATCTTCAATGCCCTTGCTGATGGAAGGAGGTTTTCACTCAAAATCTCACGATACATGGCCCCATTCATTCTTTCCTTTACACGGATCAGTCGTCCTGGTCCCTTTGCAGAAAAACAGCCCCAAAGCATGATGTTTCCACCCCCATGCTTCACAGTAGGTATGGTGTTCTTTGGATGCAACTCAGCATTCTTTGTCCTCCAAACACGACGAGTTGAGTTTTTACCAAAAAGTTCTATTTTGGTTTCATCTGACCATATGACATTCTCCCAATCCTCTTCTGGATCATCCAAATGCACTCTAGCAAACTTCAGACGAGCCTGGACATGTATTGGCTTAAGCAGGGGGACACGTCTGGCACTGCAGGATTTGAGTCCCTGGCGGCGTAGTGTGTTACTGATGGTAGGCTTTGTTACTTTGGTCCCAGCTCTCTGCAGGTCATTCACTAGGTCCCCCCGTGTGGTTCTGGGATTTTTGCTCACCGTTCTTGTGATCATTTTGACCCCACGGGGTGAGATCTTGCGTGGAGCCCCAGATCGAGGGAGATTATCAGTGGTCTTGTATGTCTTCCATTTCCTAATAATTGCTCCCACAGTTGATTTCTTCAAATCAAGCTGCTTACCTATTGCAGATTCAGTCTTCCCAGCCTGGTGCAGGTCTACAATTTTGTTTCTGGTGTCCTTTGACAGCTCTTTGGTCTTGGCCATAGTGGAGTTTGGAGTGTGACTGTTTGAGGTTGTGGACAGGTGTCTTTTATACTGATAACAAGTTCAAACAGGTGCCATTAATACAGGTAACGAGTGGAGGACAGAGGAGCCTGTTAAAGAAGAAGTTACAGGTCTGTGAGAGCCAGATATCTTGCTTGTTTGTAGGTGACCAAATACTTATTTTCCACCATAATTTGCAAATAAATTCATTAAAAATCCTACAATGTGATTTTCTGGAAATGTTTTCCTCAATTTGTCTGTCATAGTTGACGTGTACCTATGATGAAAATTACAGGCCTCTCTCATCTTTTTAAGTGGGAGAACTTGCACAATTGGTGGCTGACTAAATACTTTTTTTCCCCACTGTACATATGGACACAGACACACATCCCAGCTAGCACATAACATTCTGAGAACCATTTGTTTCTTAGAGCTTTGTGAGATCGTGGTTGTGTTATTTTGCACACAACCTTTCCACACATTTCTGGGAATGGCTTTGAAACATTCTCAGCACATTTAAGGAACACATTATTTTCTTGGTATTTTATTACTTTAAAAGAACGTTTCCTAAAAGTTGAAAAAATATAGATTTAATTTCAATTTTGGTAATTTTGGTCAACTGGTTTGACATTGGGAATGTTCTCAAATAGTTCCAATAGTTTCAAAACCGCAAGAAAATGTTAGTAACGTTCAGAGAACTTTCTAAGAATGTTATTTAAAAACATATACATTCCGTTCTTAGCATCTACAAAACTCTCGGTATCCTCTATCTTGTTAAATGTGTTCAGGTGTGTTGGCCACGCACACTAATTGGCCACACCTGATCTTAATGAGTGCTTGTTTCCTTTGAAATGGGGTCTATTTGAATAGACTAAAATGAACAGCTTCGTATGCGTAAAAAAAACATGGCATGCTAGCTCCATCCATGTATCATATCTGTGCTTGGAGTTCAAAAAAGTTTACCCAAAATAAGATAGCAGTGTTATTAAAAGTCTTATTGATACATTCAGTAAAAGTTTTAAGGAAGTTATAAAAAAAACTCAAAATAACCTATAATTTCTGTTCTCAGAGCATTAATAAAACCGCCCATGAAAACCTTCAAGGAACCAGATTAAAACGTTCTCAGAACCTCCCTGCAACCTAAAACAGTTCCCAGAACAGTGAACATTTTCACTTCTGTTCTCAGAACGTTTAAAAACTTTAAGTTTTACTGGTCAGGAAATCTATAGCTTCGTTCCCACAACCAATGTAAAACAAAAAACATACCACAACGTCCAAGGAACCAAATGTGCTAGCTGGGGTACCAGGGTGTTTGTGTCTCAGGGGAAGAATGTGGATCTGATCTCCATCACCTATGACTTGACATAAATTAATCAAATCTCACATTGTTGTCAATTTTTGCTCAATCTTGCATGCTTTCTCAAACAGCTGTAACTGTATATGCATTCGTAAATCAGGTCCTTTCTTGAGTTGGGCTCTGGGATGTAACAACCGTTGAGCATCTGATCTTATGGTTGATTGTGGAGAAAAGGAGTGGAGTGTGTTAGAGTATGTGTGTGTGTGTTTATCCCACATCTGTTGCAAGGGGATAAGGATGTTAGGGAGAATATAGGATGAACCACAATAATTGTTTGCTAAAATAATAATTGCTTGACAAAAATGTAATGTAATACAATGACAATCCGGGTTATAGGTAACAATCCTACGCATGAACTGCCGACATTATTACGCATATTAATTGATAATGATGGAAATTAAGATATGCAAGATATTTGAATAGATATATATTTTTAAATAGCTATATATATATTGAGGTGAGAGCATTGGAAATGCTTTTGGCGGTTGACCTGCTTCTGTTTTGTGGGTGGCACTGTGTGCTGTTTTCAATGGATGGGTCCTGGCCTGGTCCGGGGGGGGGGGGGGGGGGATATACTTCTCCCATGGGCAAAGAAACTCAAAAAGGGTGATGATATTAATTAACAGTAATTTCGATCCGAATGTGCAAATTGTCCAAACAGATCCACAAGGTAGATGGATTATTTTAAATATGCTATTGGACCATAAACAGATATGGCTCATTAACCTTTACGGACCAAATAATGATGATCCACACTTCTTTGACAATATATATAATAAATGATCAACCCTGCAAGCAATACACGACTCTATTATTATGGTGGCAGAATATAATACCGTTTTAAATATCTCAATGGACCGTAAAGGAAATCACACAACAAACTATCACCCTCATGCTCTTAAGGAAATTGTGAATGTCATGGATACATTAGAACTAGTAGATATATGGAGGCTTAAATATCCTGATCTAATGAGATATACATGGCGGAGACTCAATCAAGCTAGTCGTCTTGACTTCTTTCTTATGTCATTCTCGTTTGCACCAAAAGTTTAAAAAGTGTTGATAGGGGACAGAATGCGGTCAGACCATCATATAATTGGCATATACATTACTCTCACTGAATTTCCACGTGGGCGAGGATATTGGAAATGTAATCAAAGCCTATTGGATGAAAACTTGTTTTTAACTAGGACAGAGGAATGTATAACTGATTTTTTCCGACATAACATAGGTACAGCAAATCCCCTTATTGTATGGGACACTTTTAAATGTGCCTTTAGAGGCCATGCAATTCAGCACTCATCTCGAAAAGAAAAGCAATTTAGGTCAAAAGAGTCCATACTAACAAAGGAAATAGAAGGTCTAACAAAACAGATAGATAGCAATAAAAACTGTAACATAGAGGCTCAGAATAAATTAGAGGAAAAACAAAAAGAAATGGAGAAACTTATTCAAGAAAGATCAAGTGTAATATATTATTAAAAAATAAAGCAAACTGGATGGAATATGGGGAAAAATGCACTAAATTATTTTTTAATCTTCAACATAGAAATGCTACCAAAAATAATTTACTGAAACTGGTTACAAATGACGGAGTCACCCATGATTCACCAAATGATATTTTGAAGGAGGAAACAAAGTACTTTAAGCATATGTTTTCGTTTCAGTCGCCTCCATCTCCTCTAACTGAAGTTAATTGTAGAGATTTTTTTCTATTGATACTGTAAAATTAACAGCTGTACAGAAAGGCTCATGTGAAGGTGAAATTACAGATGAGGAACTTCTGGATGCAATTAAAGACTTTAAGTCCGGGAAAACTCCAGGGTTGGATGGCATACCAGTCGAGGTATACCAAACCTTTTTTGATATACTCAGAGGACCGTTATTAGCATGTTTTATCCACTCCTATGTAAATGGTAGATTATCAGACACTCAAGAAGTAGGTCTGATTTAATTATTACTGAAACAAGATACAAGTGGAAAATATAAAGATCCAGTCCATATAATACATGATCTCTCTCCAATACATTTTAATAGAAAGTTAGCAAAAACTAGATCTTGCTACCATGGAAAGATAAATACCTGTCAATGTGTGGAAAAATCACCCTGATTAACTCTTTAGTATTATCCCAGTTTACCTATTTGCTTATGGTCTTGCCTACGCCTAGCGAACAGTTTTTTAAATTATATGAGAAAAAAAGATTCCATTTTATTTGGAACGGCAAGCCAGACAAAATTAAACAGGCCTATTTATATAATGAATATAAATTCGGAGGACATAAATTATTAAATATTAAAGCATTAGACCTATCACTAAAAGCTTCAGTCATACAAAAGTTATACTTAAATCTGAACTGGTTCTCTAGCAAATTAGTAAGATTGTCTCACCCAATGTTCAAGAATGGCCTTTTTCCCTTTATCCAGATTACAACCTCTCACTTTCAGTTATTTGAAAAGGAAATAATCTCCCAAATATCACTATTTCTAAAACAAGCCATAGAAAGTTGGTTACAATTTCAATTTCATCCTCCAGAAACTACAGAACAAATAATGCAACAAATGTTGTGGTTAAACTCAAATATACTAATTGATCAAATAAAAAATAAAAAATATAATCTTCGTAAATGATATCATAGGTAGGACTGGTGGAGTTATGTCGCACATGCAGCTAACAAAGACATATGGAAATGTCTGCTCTACCCAAAATTACAACCAAATAATTGCAGCATTACCGCAAAAATGGAAGAGGAAAGTGGAAGGGGGAAAAAGTAAGGAACTTGTCTGTCAGCCCTTCATTAAAGAACATAATTGGTTAAAGAAAATTGTGATAAATAAAAAAGTATACCAGTTTCATTTAAGGACCAAAGGATTGACAACCGTCCCATATAGATTGCAAAATAGTTGGGAAGAGATCTTTGACGTACCGATCCCATGGCATAGTGTTTATGAACTGACACGCAAAACGATGCAGGATTCAAAACGTCTGATTTTTCAATTTAAATGATTATATAAAATTCTTGCTACCAATAGAATGTTATTTATATGGGGGATACAATCTTCCCAGCTCTGAAGATTTTGCTCTCGAAGAGACAGAATCATTAGATCATTTGTTTTGGTACTGTCCATTTGTAGCTTGTTTTTGGACACAGGTCCAGGAATGGCTAAAGGATTGCAATATTTACCTGGAGCTAACCCTGCAGATAGCACTACTGGGTGATCTGAAAAGTCATAGTCAATCGATCAATAATATAATAATACTTTTAGCAAAAATGTTTATTTTCAATTTACAATCTGTAGAAACAGTGAGATTTGAAGGATTCAGAATTTTTGTAAAACATCACAGTACAGTTGAAAAATATATGGCAAATAGAAATCCAATATGGATGTGTAAAGAGATAGATGGGTGGTGTTGAATGGAGTTGAAGGATGGGACTAATAACAACTAACAACAACTAATAACAACAAGATAACTAATGTAAAGCATACTGTATCCATAATAAGTATATACGTTATAGATTGAGAGCTTTTGTGAAAGAGCACAGTTAGAAAGATATGGCATATAGAAGCAAACCGGATGGACATCATGAAAATGATCGGAGAGGTTGAGGGTAGAGGAAGTTCATCAGTAAATACAAACAAAATATAATTATTGTAAAATTGACTGTGTCCATAAAATGTATATAGTATGTATAAGCTGGAAGTAGAGGACTAAGCATTGTTGTTCACTAGTTTACTCCAATTAGGGAAGGGATGGTGGGGTTGGAAAGTAATAAAGGGTAATATATATATACAGTGGGGAGAACAAGTATTTGATACACTGCCGATTTTGCAGGTTTTCCTACTTACAAAGCATGTAGAGGTCTGTAATTTTTATCATAGGTACACTTCAACTGTGAGAGACGGAATCTAAAACAAAAATCCAGAAAATCACATTGTATGATTTTTAAGTAATTAATTTGTATTTTATTGCATGACATAAGTATTTGATACATCAGAAAAGCAGAACTTAATATTTGGTACAGAAACCTTTGTTTGCAATTACAGAGATCATACGTTTCCTGTAGGTCTTGACCAGGTTTGCACACACTACAGCAGGGATTTTGGCCCACTCCTCCATACCTTCTCCAGATCCTTCAGGTTTCGGGGCTGTCGCTGGGCAATACGGACTTTCAGCTCCCTCCAAAGATTTTCTATTGGGTTCAGGTCTGGAGACTGGCAAGGCCACTCCAGGACCTTGAGATGCTTCTTACGGAGCCACTCCTTAGTTGCCCTGGCTGTGTGTTTAGGGTCGTGGTCATGCTGGAAGAACCAGCCACGACCCATCTTCAATGCTCTTACTGAGGGAAGGAGGTTGTTGGCCAAGATCTCACGATACATGGCCCCATCCATCCTCCCCTCAATACGGTGCAGTCGTCCTGTCCCCTTTGCAGAAAAGCATCCCCAAATAATGATGTTTCCACCTCCATGCTTCACGGTAGGGATGGTGTTCTTGGGGTTGTACTCATCTTTCTTCTTCCTCCAAACACGGCGAGTGGAGTTTAGACCAAAAAGCTCTATTTTTGTCTCATCAGACCACATGACCTTCTCCCATTCCTCCTCTGGATCATCCAGATGGTCATTGGCAAACTTCAGATGGGCCTGGACATGCGCTGGCTTGAGCAGGGGGACCTTGCGTGCGCTGCAGGATTTTAATCCATGACGGCATAGTGTGTTACTAATGGTTTTCTTTGAGACTTTGGTCCCAGCTCTCTTCAGGTCATTGACCAGGTCCTGCCGTGTAGTTCTGGGCTGATCCCTCACCTTCCTCATGATCATTGATGCCCCACGAGGTGAGATCTTGCATGGAGCCCCAGACCGTGGATGATTGACCGTCATCTTGAACTTCTTCCATTTTCTAATAATTGCGCCAACAGTTGTTGCCTTCTCTCCAAGCTGCTTGCCTATTGTCCTGTAGCCCATCCCAGCCTTGTGCAGGTCTACAATTTTATCCCTGATGTCCTTACACAGCTCTCTGGTCTTGGCCATTGTGGAGAGGTTGGAGTCTTTTTGATTGAGTGTGTGGACAGGTGTCTTTTATACAAGTAACAAGTTCAAACAGGTGCAGTTAATATAGGTAATGAGTGGAGAACAGGAGGGCTTCTTAAAGAAAAACTAACAGGTCTGTGAGAGCCGGAATTCTTACTGGTTGGTAGGTGATCAAATACTTATGTCATGCAATAAAATGCAAATTAATTACTTAAAAATCATACAATGTGATTTTCTGGATTTTTGTTTTAGATTCCGTCTCTCACAGTTGAAGTGTACCTATGATAAAAAATGACAGACCTCTACATGCTTTGTAAGTAGGAAAACCTGCAAAATCGGCAGTGTATCAAATACTTGTTCTCCCCACTGTATATATTTTTTATTAAACAAATGTGCTAGCTGGAACAGTGATTTTTGCACGGATCTAGGCCTCAAGGGAATTTTGGGTCTCTCCACCGGCTGGTTTAACTGACAGAGAGAGAATATTCCGTGTGCAGAGAATTAAAGCCTGTTTCATTGGAGTGCAGTCGATTACATCAATACGAGTGACACGGGGTGGGATCTCCAAGAGAGTGATATATGACCAAGACATTTCAGTACTCCCCCAGCCTTCAATCAATCTGAGTGACATGAGTAAATAAAATGTATGGCTTAGCCATAGCATAGTGGACCATCCTCAACATTGCCCAGCCAATGAGCATGCAACAAACAGAACACATGGGAATAGGAAAGAGGTTGAATACATCTTACAACACTTACTCTCTTGAGAGAATGAAACCACAGAACGGAAAAAGGTATAGGACATAAAATAATGTAAGAATAGAACAGATAATTGCTCAAGTAGATTGGAAATCCTGTAAATGAGAAACACCAATACCCCAGTCAACTACTGCATGCTGAGGCAGGAAGTGTGCAGTGTAATCATGTGATTGGTTACAGAGGGGGGTCTGCCAGAGCCAGGCAGCGCTGTAGTTGGTCCCATGTCGTAAATCATTGTCCCTGCTCCCCCAGATTGGTTTAAATTGGACCTCTCTTTTGGAGCCTGCCTGCATCCCAGGGCTTATTAAAGACCCACAATAAGAGGCTGCAGGAGGTGAGACACAGGCCTACTATTCATCAGGTCCGGCTTAGAACAGACACCATACAGGAACCTATTCACATTCATACTGGCCATCAATTTACCTTCATAATCTGTATAAAGGTCAAATAACAGTGGACATTTATGACACTTACAATACCACTTCTAGTGGAAGGATATAGGAAATATGACTATTATAACACAAAGTGAATGATCATTTTGAATGCCTTTTTTGTGATAGATTAGGACGTTTTGAAAACGACTCTGACTTTACTCTGTGGGTAAAGAGAGAACTCTAGTACCTCTGGTAATTAATAGAGACAAAAAGGAGACTGGAGAGTAACATCTCCTTACCAAAACAAAACATGCAGAAACAAAATACATATATGCCTCTTTCTCACATATACCAACAATGCTGCCTTGTCATCTTGGTAATAGAATCAGCTGTGTCGTTAAAAGCCAACTCTTCCATGTGAGACCGGCATACAGGTAACTGCCAAAATAAAGGAAACACCAACATAAAGTGTCTTGATAGGGTGTTGGGCCAACACGAGCCGCCAGAACAGCTTCAATGCGCCTTGGAATAGATTCTACATGTGTCTGGAACTCTATTGGAGGGATGTGATACCATTCTTCCACAAGAAATTCCATAATTTGGTGTTTTGTTGATGGTGGGCCCCGTATAGCTCAGTTGGTAGAGCATGGCGCTTGCAACGCCATGGTTGTGGGTTCGTTTCCCACGGGGGGCCAGTATGAAAAAAGTATGAAAATGTATGCACTCACTAACTGTAAGTCACTCTGGATAAGTGCGTCTGCTAAATGACTAAAATATAAATAAAATATGGTGGTGGAAAAAGCTGTCTCACGCGCCACTCCAGAATCTCCCATAAGTGTTCAATTGGGTTGAGATCTGGTGACTGACTGACACACACACACACACACACACACACACACACACAAACACCTTTTAAACCCCCTATGCTCCTTTGAGACCCTCCTTTCAAAGTCACTGGGATCTCTTCTAGCCATGGTAGCCAAAATAATGGGCAACTGGGTATTTTTATACATGACCCTAAGCATGATTGGATGTTAATTGCTTAATTAACTCAGGAACGACACCGGTGTGGAAGCACCTGCTTTCAATATACTTTGTATCCCTCATTTACTCAAGTGTTTCCTTTATTTTGGCAGTTGCCTGTAGCTCTGTGCAATCTACCATCCATGGAAAACAAAACTGGCTTTATTTGCTAAAACTCACTACACAACAGGCATTTTCTTTGAAGAAGCACAATCAATGTACACAAACCAAGAACGAAAATGGTGGTAAACAATTACTGAAGAAAGAAAATAAAATGTTCTGTGTGTAACTAAGTTCAGCATTGAAAAAAACACATGCGATGTCTGTGTTGTGGAAGGCAGGGCGATTTAAATGGTCTGAATCCACTTTGGGAGTAACAATAGTTAAGGAATCTAAATTCAAACTTGAGTCTTCATAAATAAGGGCTATTTTATCTGGTCAAAACAGTGGTGTTTTGAAAAGCATCCATTCACACTGGCCACGTCAAGGCAGACACCCCCTGGGGAGCTTCTGAAGAAAAGGCCCTCCTGCTCTCCCCTCTGTTGCTAAGTTCAGCCATGTACCATTTCCCCATACAGACTGCTCCTAAGTGCTTAGAGGGGAAAGAGAGTTCTTTCCTCTATTGGAAGCAGAACAAAATCTCTATCAAAAGCCTGGTGACGAGCAATAATGTGTCAAAAAAGAGAGAACATCTCCATCTAAAAACAGGGCTAATTTCATACCATTATTCCTCCCATCCTAGTAATGTATTGTAATTCCCCTCAGACTGTGTTGGGATAATGGCTGGCACAAAAAGCCGTAAAGCTTGATGGGGTTGAATAGATACAAGAATAGCTCTTCCCTTTTTATCGGCGGTGAAATCCAATAGTCTTAAATATCTGATAGCTCATCATGTAGCGTGTCTTATCGGCTGAGGCCATATAAACAGTGGCAGCTTTATATCACTGACAGCCAGGCAGAGAACTGCCTTGTCAGCAGCTATAGCACAGGCCCGTACAGTACAGCACAGCACAGCACAGCACTGCACAGCACAGCACAGCACAGTACAGCACTGTACAGTACAGGCCAGTACAGTACAGCACAGTACAGTACAGTACAGGCCAGGCCAGGCCAGGCCAGGCCAGTACAGTACAGCACAGTACAGTCCAGTGCTGCAGTGCCTCTGCCTCAGCTCAGAGAGGCCTGGCTCAAAGTCAAACAAAGTCCTCTGGAGTGAGAGAGAGATAAGAATCTCTAAAGTTAGGTAAAGGTGCCCTCTCAAACCACTGACACTGTTCTATTGAAACCCAGTCCACTTTTACCTGACATCTGGCCTGGGCTTATCATTTATTGGTGCAACTTCCTATTAGGAATGGAATGCTAGTGGAGAAAGGGCTGTCGCAAAGCAGATTTCATATCAGACTCTTTAGATAAAGCACTAAAGATCAAATTGAAAGTGACAAAGGTTTAAATGAATTAATAACCATATTCAGCTAAATAGAAGTACTGCTCTAAAGAGCACTGGGAAATTGATTCAGATCATATTGATTTAGATTATCTATTTCGTTTCCTGTGTGCCGAGTTGTCCCCTCCTAACCTGCAGTTGCTGATAAACACATCAATGTGGCAGGATTAGCCCGGGACATCCTTCAAAGCCCAGCTCAGGTCCTGCTCTGCCTCACAGGGTAAAGGTCATGCTGGGCAGGGGACATTGAAGTCGTCAATCTCCCAGACAAATTGGACAGGTGGCGAGGCACAGTGATAAGCCCTGCGGAGAAGGGCATGCATGTATCTGTGTCGTCAGAGATAATGGGTTCAAAGGTACCACAAAGGTCAAAGACAGACATGTATGCACATGCGTGTAAGGCGGTGTGCACACAGTGGCAGAAACACACACATGCACACGTTTTATAGATGTCACTGTCAGAAAACTAGAAAAGAAAATCAACTAATTTTTTAATTTTTATAAGATGTACTGCATAATCGAAGCCAATTTCAAATAATGCATTCCGATCCACAAACAAATCAACATCAATGTCAGCTCAGCGCCAAGGAAGAAATAAACAAAGCAGATTGCTTATTCAATAAATGCTTTATAGGCAGATATGCACTGATTTAAACTAGCATGCCAATCTGTTTGTGTTTTCAATTAAGTGTGTTGGCATGGTTAGCCTTGTAAATACCAGACTGATTCATCCGTGTAGCAATATTCATGTAAGCTTGCGGGATCAGGCGGCTTTGCCAGGCTAGGGCATGGTATAGTCTGCTTGCCTCCTCCACCTGACACCTTTGTAATTATGGCTGCCTATATCAGAGAATTCGCTTTCAGGTAATGGCAGACCTGTCAAAGTCTCAGCTCTGATGATACAGCACACCCTCATCACAGGCAATGTCTGTCTGAAAACACATTGAACTCAACCTCTCACAATGCTGCCACTCTTTAACAATGGTGAAACCACCAGCAAGGGATTCAGATAGAGACGTTGAAAATTAAAATCAAGAAAAGATCAGTTGAGATAAATTTCCCTCGAAACTATGTAAAGTTATGTATTCATCCTTTATATGAAGGTGATCTTCATGGTAGGTGATCCCTTTGAGATTAGAACAGGGGTTTTTCTTCAATGGACCTGTGTATGAATTCCATCTATTTCTAGCTATAATTTGAAGTCAACTCAATTTTGATTTGATCGTAAACACCTGCTCTGACTGAAATGTTCTAAAGGACGCATCTGTCTTAACAACTCACCTGGGTAAAATACCACTTTATTTCTCATTTATTTTAATGCTAGCACTATTAGACAGACTGTTCACTATTTGGCTAGATTTCCTCATTTGAGTGTCTCCACTGCTTCCAGACTGCAGCTAGCTCAGACTCCACAGAGCACTAGTGTGATGGGGCCACAGGCTACAACTGATCCTACTCACAGAGTCTATCAGCATGGGGTTAGCTACATCAGCAGCAGCAGCAGGCTAACATCAGGAGTCCCACTGGTTAAGATGGATGAATCTACACACATACATACACACACACTATAGGATTACAACAGAACCCTGGCTAGTTCGGCTCCAGCGCTTTCCTTTCCTTTGGCTGCTTCCGAATAGATATTCTAATGGTATACTATACTCTCTACCACCTAAAATAAATATAGCAAGAAGGGATCAAATAAAAATGTAAAATTTGTGAGAGTCGGGGCCTGCTTGTCCCGGTGGAATCAGAAGCACTTTAAAGTATTGAACAGAAGCGGTGATTCTCCCAGCCGGTCAATTTGAGAACAATCAGAGTGAATTGTCGGGGTGCTCCCTCCAGCGAGGCAGGGATGACTGTGCCATTGATCATGTCAGCAGCATTAACACGCTAACATGGTGCTCTCCTGGAAAGGAAAGGAAAGGAAAGGAAAGGAAAGGAAAGGAAAGGAAAGGAAAGGAAAGGAAAGGAAAGGAAAGGAAAGGAAAGGAAAGGAAAGGAAAGGAAAGGAAAGGAAAGGAAAGGAAAGGAAAGGAAAGGAAAGGAAAGGAAAGGAAAGGAAAGGAAAGGAAAGGAAAGGAAAGGAAAGGAAAGGAAAGGAAAGGAAAGGAAAGGAAAGGAAAAGGAAAGGAAAGGAAAGGAAAGGAAAGGAAAGGAAAGGAAAGGAAAGGAAAGGAAAGGAAAGGAAAGGAAAGGAAAGCCACCAGGTCATTCTCTGCACCCAGAGCTTTAATAGACAGCCAGTATAATTCCAACAGTACATTATGACTCACAACAAAGGGGTCACATGTAATATGCTCAGAGTACATCTCCTACAGGGCCAGTCACAGATCCCCAATTAACCAGCACAGTTTAAACCTTTTAAAGCTACCAGCACAGAGGCCCTGCTGAGAATAGCTCTGAATTAACCAGACCCATTACCCCATGCCCAGCTCCCCAGCTTTACGATGCAGTGTGAGGTAAAGGCCAAGAGAAATATCACTGGCTTCAGGAAGCTCCTCTCCTCTCCTTATCACCCAGCCTCTCCCTAGCCCCTAGACCTCCACCAGCCTGGGTACTGGGCAGAACATTAGAGTCTGTCAGGCTGTTTAACTTGAACAGGTATCCGTCTGCACAGCGGGGGCTACCTGATTTCATCCATGAGTGGACAGGCAGAGGGAGGGAGAGACCCGAGGCAGAAAAGGGGAGAGGAGACGGGGGGGTGTCAGGGGGTGTGCTTGCTCCCTCCCGGCCTCCTCTCTTTCCCTGAGTTAATTCAAGCCGTGGAGAGGAGAGCCTGCAGGTCAGGATGAGAGGTTGGAGATTGGTCTTTGATTTTAATTTAGACAGGGAAGACGGAGTTAAACGAACACGTAAAGCCTTAGGCAGGTGGCGAGAGATTTACATGAGCACATGCATACATATGGATCTCTCTGGACTGACTCTCTACTCTCTCTCCCTCTCCCTCACACTATCTATCGCTCTGTGCATGTGAAAACGAGGAGAGAAAGAGAGACAGATATTTATTTGCAGAAAAACATTTATATCTGTAATTACACTGTATAAACGTTGGGTCACAACACTTACCTTCACACCAATTATCACTTGTATGTAGCAGATGCTACCCTGAGACAGTGCTGTTGTACCTTGAGACAAAATGATCAGATGGACCAATTAAAATCCCTAACACTTCATTGTTTAATATTTAGAATCACATATTCATCCAATTAATTGTGTTCATGTCACACAAAGCCTGATACCCCATTGGATCAGCCGATAAAAGGGTGAATCTTCAGACTAAAGAGAAAATAGGTGATTAGTCCACCATTACCCCAATGCATCACTCTTCATCAATGCAATTGCAGATTGCAAGTAAAACATGGGACAATCCATAGACAGAGTCACTTCAACTAGTGACACATAAATGTACAGTACTATTGTTCTACTTTGGATTGTGACTGTTTAACCAAAATGCACCACTGATTAATGCATACAGTATGTCACATCCGACCCATTGAACTGACTATCAAACTACACCAAAGATAGAGAAAAATATGTCAATCACCATGGCTACAGTATACGTGACATTTCTTTCCTGTCAGGCTGTATTTGGTGATTTCCCCTACAGTACAGCATGACCCTTCTATCTGTCTGGAGCAGACATCAACATGACAGGCACTTAAACTGTAACCTATTCTCCCTCCGTCGGGAAGGCTAAAGGCAGGTCAGAGCAGGTGATTCTTCTCATTCTCTTTTCATTTTTCTGCCTGTGTGCACTTCACATTTTCTGACCTTCTAAGTTTGTCCCTTCAGGCCTCAAACTCCACTTCAGAGAAGCAGGAGGAGGGTTACAGTCTAACTCAGGCAGGCCATGCCATGGTCATGGGTGAACTTCAGTCACCAATCAACTTTTCTCCATTGGAGAATTCAAGTAGCAGGCCTAGGTGTTGGTCAAGGGTGAGAGAATGCTTGCCATGCTTGTCAAATGTACAATATCATTATGTTGCCTGAAAGAGCAAGTCTATATGCTGTCTTGTCTGAAGAAATGTTTTACTGTATAGTGGTTCAACTTCTTATGGTTCAACAAGAAGGATGAAAAGAGTGTCCCAATGTCATCATCCTTTACTCCTCTCTGACAGGGATGTCTACATACAGTCAAATATTTCTGTAGTTATTCTATGTAGACACACATGGGCAGTTGCTCCGCTTGAGTAATCTCTGCTAGCTGCTAAGCTCTCGTCACTCTCAGCATTCCAAGGATGAAATTGGTCCGTTAGCAGGTACAAGCTCCTCACTTTCGGTCTCTCTCGCTTTGAAGGGAAGATTTGTCTGTTAATGACACCGACATGCATGGACAGGAACAGCCATTAAATACATGGTTGTGATAGGCCCAGGATAGAGAGAGGAATGATGGGAAGCTGAACAAATAGATGAAGTGAGAGAGCCATCCGGTTCAGATCTCGCAACGCTGCTCAGCAGCAGCATCGAAACCATGCAGATGTGATCTGCATCTCAAATTAGGGCTGTGCGATATGGCCTAAAAATCATATCTTCATTTTTTTCAAACATATGGCCAATTCACGATATATCTAAATTGTTTACATTTTGTCTCTAAATAAGCTTTGTCAAACAGTCAGCAACAATCTAATGAATTCAGGGCTTGTGAAATTATACATAGGCTATATATATTTTATTTTTTTATAGTTTAACCTGATTTCTTTTTTGCAATAATCACTGATATGGCTTTTCAAGTCTGTCTATGAAAATGCCCTTTTTGTTACAAATTTAACCAGAACCATGTATAATGCACATTCACTAATAATGACTAACTTCTTGTAGCAGGTCTCATAAACAATCTCTCAAGCACAAATCCATGTGATATTGAGTAACCAGCTAATCTTTATATTTCAAGTTTAGCCAACTTGGATCTATTTGCTAGATAACAAGGTAGACCAGTTGATTGAGATGAACACACACATTTGTCCATCTCCAACTGTTTGAACAGCATGCTAGCCTGTCCACTTTGTTCAGATGTTGAAATCAAGTGGCCTACTTTATTTCTCAGAATGAGAACCAGTAGCCAATTCCTTATATAATTGTGTTTTATGCTTATTGCACATTTATAAAACACAGACTAGACAGCTAGTCTAACAGTCTTTCGCTAAAATGCTGCTAGCGGTATGTGGTACCGCAATGCGTGAGCGACAAACTGAGCATTCATTTTCCAGAATCAATGTTCATTGATACTCCCGTTTTAGTAGTGTCTGGTCTGCACACAATTTGAGGAGTTGAGACATAAAAAGGGTATCGTTAGAAAGGTTAACTTCTCCTCTATTACAGTTAAATAATGTCTCAATGTGTTTTGGTGTCCATATGACATATTCTGTTGAACCAAAAATCAAATGCAAATAGCGAGTTGAAACCGTTTGTCAGAGAGGAAGAAGTGATCTCTCATCTTTGTTGTTGTGAGTGGCAGGGGAAGGGCTTGGTATATGTGTGTGAATGGTAAGGTGGACACAACACAGAAGGAGTGAAGGAGATGATCCCACAAAGACAACATGAGAACAAGCGGACATAAATGCTGTGATACAGGCATTTGGAATATCGCACAAAAACATACATTCAAATGTATTTGGTATGTCGCCCAGCCCTATCTCAAATGGAGAAATTATGCTAGAGACTGTCTCTGGCGCTACATGGCACTTTAAAAAGAAAGGAATAGAATAGGTGCCAATAAATAAATTGGGTAAGGCATGATGGTCAAATATTAGTGCTACACTGTACATTCAACTGTTTTAATTGTGCATTTTTCAATTATAGCTAAAGGAACGTGCCTATTCAAAGCTGATTGAGTGTGAATTGTAGCTGCTCCGTTGGATTATTAGACATGACAGGCTTTTATAAGATGTAATTAATGCTGTGAGTCACTCTGGATAAGAGCATCTGCTAAATGTCTAAAATGTCAAATGTCAAATGTTTTACATACAGATCTCATATTACTGTATTGATTCATTTATTTACAGTGCATTCGGAAAGTATTCAGACCCCTTGACTTTTTCAACATTTTGTTACATTACAGCCTTATTCTAAAATTGATTAAATTAATTTTTTTACTCATCAATCTACCCCATAGTGACAAAGCGAAAACAGGTTTTTAGACATTTTTGCAAATGTATTAAAAGTAAAAAACTGAAATACCTTAAGTATCATCATCAAATCCTATTTCCACTGAATTCAGTCTCCACCCACATTATTATGTGCTCCTCTACCCATGTTATCTACATGATTAAATGTCCATGTGGGTTGTGTTATGTAGGTAAAACCTCTCATTCTCTCAAACAGAGAATTAGTGGACATAAAAGTTCAATCAGGAGAATCGGCAGAGATTATCCAGTTGCAGTACATTTTAAAGACCAAAAACATTACATTTCTACCTTTTAGAAATTGAGCTCAGGTGCATCCTGTTTCCATTGATCATCCTTGAGATGTTTCTACAACTTGATTGGAGTCCACCTGTGGTAAATGCAATTGATTTCACCTCCAATTTCAATTGATTGGACATGATTTGGAAAGGCACACACCTGTCTATATCAGGTCCCACAGTTGACAGTGCATGTCAGAGCAAAAACCAAGCCATGAGGTCGAAGGAATTGTCCGTATAATACAGTGGCCTCCATCATTCTTAAATAGAAGAAGTTTGGAACCCAAGACTCTTCCTAGAGCTGGCCATCTGGTCAAACTGGGGGAGAAGGGCCTTGGTCAGGGAGGTGACCAAGAACATGATGGTCACTCAGACAGAGCTCCAAAGTTCCTCTGTGGAGATGGGAGAACCTTCCAGAAGGCCAACCATCTCTGCAGCACTCCACCAATCAGGCCTTCATGGTAGAGTGGCCAGATGGAAGCCACTCCTCAGTAAAAGGCACATGACAGCCAGTTTGGAGTTTGCCAAAAGGCACCTAAAGGACTCTCAGACCATGAGAAACAAAATCCTCTGGTCTGATGAAACCAAGATTGAACTCTTTGGACTGAATGCCAAACGTCACATCTGGAGGAAACCTGGCATGGTGGTGACAGCATCATGCTGTGGGGATGTTTTTCAGCGGCAGGGACTGGGAGACTAGTCAGGATCGAGGGAAAGATGAATGGAGCAAACTACAGAGAGATCATTGATGAAAACCTGCTCCAGAGCGCTCAGGACCTCAGACTGGGGTGAAGGTTCACCTTCCAACAGGACAATGACTCTAAGCACACAGCCAAGACAACGCAGGAGTGGCTTCGGGACAAGTCTCTGAATATCCTTGAATGGCCCAGCCAGAGCCCGGACTTGAATCCGATCGAACATGTCTGAAGAGACTTGAAAATAGCTGTGCAGTGACACTCCCCATCCAACCTGACAGAGCTTGAGAGGATCTGCAGAGAAGAATGGAAGAAACTCCCCAAATACAGGTGTGCCAAGCTTGTAGCGTCATACCCAAGAAGAGTCGAGGCTGTGATTGCTGCCAAAGGTTCTTCAACAAAGCACTGAGTAAAGGGTCTGAATACTAATGTAAATGTAATATTTCAGTAAAAAAAAAAAAAAAAAAAATGTTTTTGCTGTGTCTTTATGGGGTATTGTGTGTAGATTGCTGAGATTTTTATTTTTTTTTTTTATCAATCAGTTTAAGGGGTCTGAATACTTTCCAAATGCACTGTATTTATTTAAATATTGATGTCACAAATGTATCAGTTCTTAATACAGTGGGGAGAACAAGTATTTAATACACTGCCGATTTTGCAGGTTTTCCTACTTACAAAGCATGTAGAGGTCTGTAATTTTTATCATAGGTACACTTCAACTGTGAGAGACGGAATCTAAAACAAAAATCTAGAAAATCACATTGTATGATTTTTAAGTAATTCATTTGCATTTTATTGCATGACATAAGTATTTGATACATCAGAAAAGCAGAACTTAATATTTGGTACAGAAACCTTTGTTTGCAATTACAGAGATCATATGTTTCCTGTAGGTCTTGACCAGGTTTGCACACACTGCAGCAGGGATTTTGGCCCACTCCTCCATACAGACCTTCTCCAGATCCTTCAGGTTTCGGGGCTGTCGCTGGGCAATACGGACTTTCAGCTCCCTCAAATGCCATGCTCTACCAACTGAGCTACATCCCTGCCGGCCATTCCCTCCCCTACCCTGGACGACGCTGGGCCAATTGTGCGCCGCCCCATGGGTCTCCCGGTCACGGCCAGCTACAACAGAGCCTGGATTCGAACCAGGATCTCTAGTGGCACAGCTAGCACTGCGATGCAGGGCCTTAGACCACTGCGCCACTCTGGATGACTGAACAGGTAAATACTGTATAAATCACATGATTATGTAATACAGTGAATACCAGTCAGTGCAGTAAACAGTTTTTTTTAAATAAACACTTCCTCCAAAACAGCTGAAGGCCTCCCTGTTCTCAACTTTAAACACATCCACTCTCTTAATGTCGTCTCTGGATACCTAACTTTTGCATTCATGTTCAGTTTGAACAGATTGTCCCAAGCCGAACCGTAAAAAGTACCAGCAGCTTTAACAAACCTTTCCAGGAAAAAGCTGGGTCTGTTTTTCTGGCATGGAGAGCGGAGAACAATCCGCCAGCATACTCTAATGACTGCATTCTGAGATGTATACAATACAGTCAACATAACACTGTCCTAGCAGAAAGACCACTTTTGGGGACACATATTGTATTATAGTTCCTTAGTTCCACTCACTAATGCCCTTTTGGATGAATCACACCAGCTCTATACTCTAACATAAGCAGCAGAGGTGGTCAGAGTGGGTTAAAGTCATGTACACCATCAGCAACAACACCATCTCTCTCCCTCCCTCTCCTCTCTCTTTGTTCTTCCCCCCCCCCCTCTCTCTCTCTCTCTCTCCTTTGTAATTCCAAGCCCCCCTTGCTATAAATACAGGCTGACAGAGCGTAAAATGGCCAGTAAAAGCCAACAATTAGTAAACTCATCTCCCTTAGGGCCCAGAAGGACTCTAGCCTATCCACCAGATATCTGCGGTACTGTGACTCTGTGTTGGCAATGTGAATGTTACACATGCATATGTGTGTGTGCATGTGTGCGTATGTGCATGTGTTGTGTATGTGTGAATGTGTGTATGTGTGTGTGTGTGTACATAACTTGTGTGTATCAGTATCCTCCCACATGCACATTAATGCATAGTGATCTCTGACTGTCAGTCTCAGGGGGGTGTGCTCCTGCAGTCAGATCTGTGATCAGTTCTCTGGTCCATTATGAGGCCAGACAGGTCTGGCAGGTGCACAAGAAGCTGTATGCTGCTGTCCACACACACTGGGACACACAACTCACAGAGATACACACATAGATCTGTTCACATCAAAGGTTGTCCAACAGAGGACGGTTGGAATATTATGAAGATAGTCGTGTCAAACTACAAACAAAATATTTCGAATCATTGAGATAATGTGTGTAATAAGTAGAAAAATGTTTTCAGTGTTAATGTTTTAAATCTTTGAGGCCTTAATTACTCCAGATTAACAGTACTGCCAATTAACAACCTAACCTTTCAAAGTTAATAAATATACATTAGTGTTCATATTACGCTGAACTCCGGACACTTAGTCTATATAAAATAAAATAAACATGTTTCCAACAACAATTATGTGTGCAGTAGCATTCAAACTGCAGTGGTTACTACCCACAGAAACATTCCATTGGGTATTTAAAATGGAGATATATTCACAGGGCAGACATGGTATTGATCCGCTCGACTAGCTCTGACTAATGCATAAACATGTCTGAGAAATTATAGGTAATTTTCAGTTTTGTTCCTCATGAATTGTTAAATCAGACATTCATTTTCAGAGAGAGAGGCAGCAGCTCTGTAAAAAACACAGAATTCTACATAACAAACATCTCTGTCCATGCAGAGAAGACTACAAATATTATAATTTCAGACACAAATTGGAGTCAAACAATCCAATTGTGAAAACGAACGCACAATTTACAATATTATGCTTCTGAATGATCAAAATGGGAGATGTCATTCCCCAGACACGTAAGTGTTTCCGTATCAGATAAAGCGCTCCTATCCTCAGTCCAACTACCATGATCCTTAAAGGAGCTACATTTAGAATTTTTGCATTGTAATTTCAGAAAATTTCCATAATATACAGTGCCTTCAGAAAGTATGCACACCACTTGACTTTTTCCACATTTTGTTGTGTAACAGCCATCATTTAAAATAGATTAAATTGAGATGTTTTATTAGTGGCCTACACACAATACCCCATAATGTCAAAGTGGAATTATGCTTTTTAAAATTATTATTATTTATTAAAAATGAAAAGCTGAAATGTCTTGAGTCAATAAGTATTCAACCCCTTTGTTATGGCAAGCCTAAATAAGTTCAAAAGTAAACGTTTGCTTAACAAGTCACATAATAAGTTACATGGACTCACTCTGTGTTATTATAGTGTTTAACATGATTTTTGAATGACTTCCTCATCTATGTACCCTACACATACAATTATCTATAAGGTCCCTCAGTCGAGCAGTGAATTTCAAACACAGATTCAACCACAAATACAAGGGAATTTTTCCAATGCCTTGCAAAGAAGGGAACCTATTGGTAGATGGGTAAAAATAAAATCAGTTATTCATTACACTTTAGATGGTGTATTAATACACCCAGTCACTACAAAGATACAGGCATCCTTCCTAACTCAATTGCTGGAGAGGATTTCACCATGAGGCCAATGGTAACTTTAAAACAGTTACAGAGTTTAATGGCTGTGATAGGAGAGGACTGAGGATGGATCAACAACATTGTAGTTACTCCACAATACTACCCTAATTGACAAAGTGAAAAGAAGGAAGCCTGTACAGAATACAAATATTCCAAAACATGCATTGCATCCTGTTTGCAACAAGGCACTAAAGTAATACTGCAAAAAATGTGGCAAAGCAATTCACTTTTTGTCCTGAATTCAACGTGTTATGTTTGGGGCAAATCCAATAAAACACATTACTGAGAACCACTCTCCATATTTTCAAGCATAGTGGTGGCTGCATCATGCTATGGGTGTGCTTGTAATCGTTAAGGACTTGGGAGTTTTTCAGGATAAAAAAGAAACGAAATGGAGCAAAGCACAGGCAAAATCCTAGAGGTTATCCTGGTTCAGAATGCTTTCCACCAGACAGTGGGAGATGAATTTACCTTTCAGCAGGACAATAACCTAAAACACAAGGCCTAATCTACACTGGAGTTGCTTACCAAGAAGACAGTGAATGTTCCTGAGTGGCCAAGTTAAGTTTTGACTTAAATCTACTTGAAAATCTATGGCAAGCAAATGGTTGTCTAGCAATGATCAACAACCAATTTGACAGAGCTTGAAGAATTTTGAAAAGAATAATGGGAAAACGTTTCACAATCTAGGTGTCGAAAGCTCTTAGAGACTTACCCATAAAGACTCACAGCTGTAATTGCTGCCATCGCTGCCAAAAGGTGTGAATACTTATGTAAATGAGATATTTCTGCTTTTCATTTTAATACATTTGCAAAAATGTCAAAAAACATGTTTTCACTTTGTCATTATGGGGTATTGTGTGTAGATGGGTGAGATATTTTTTTAAAATCCATTTTGAATTTGGGCTGTAACACAATAAAATGTGGAATAAGTCAAGCGGCATAAATACTTTCTGAAGGCACTGTATCTTCAGTAATAGTGGAATGATAGTGTTTCACAATTATTTTTCACAACAAAATTACTTTGGGCCTCTACAAAATCTCATTCTAATAATGCAGCCTTCCTATTTAACAACAAATATGGGAACACTGCACCCTTTCTCTCTTCTATCAGTGTCACTCAGAGGCGTGGTCATCTCCTCATGAGCAGAATCAACAATGGCAGACTTGGGCAGTAGAAATCGCTCTGCCATTACATTACAATGTTTGCCTAATTTCAGTTTATGTGACAAAACAAGCAATATATAGTGTTGGGAATCATTGTACCATTTAAAATGGCTGTGAAATATATTTTCAATAACCAGAAATATGTACAAAACTGAAAGTAAAAAGAAGCACAAGCGAAACTTAAGGAAGAGGTGGGTAGAGGGGATGTGGAGTAAAGCCAGGAGGAGGAAGAGTTGTTTGAATTCAGGCTGTTGTTGCAATTCGCCTAATATCCAAGAGGGGGCTGCATTTCACATATAACCCCTTTCCAACCAACCAATCAGAATGCAAAGAGAAGAGTCTCTAATCAGATCACCCCACCCCCCTGAAGGGAGCCTTGCATCCATTTCCTCTCTGGAGGGTTCATCGCAGTGGGCCATGGATTGTCAAAAACAATTACCTCCTCTGGTCTCTCTCAGTGCTCCTCTTAATTTGAACTGATAACCATCTCCTTGCATATATTAGCACTGAGGCCCAGCAGTCTGCCTGCTCACATGAGATAATGGACTAGCCTGGCAAACAGCATTTGTCAGGCACAGCCACTTACCTGCGCCATGGACGACATACTGACTGACGCTAATAATAGCCACTCATCAGGCTACCAGTTAGCAGGCCACAGACCCCAGCTCTCCAACTGGCCAATCAATAGTAATTACTCTCACTCCATTTCTGGAGAATCGCTTGGAGAAAAAAGTGAGCCTTGGTGAGCCTTTTTCGTATGGGTCAGGTTTGATGGAAGAGTTTTGTAAATGCCTTTTGTTTGGTATCTATCCATTCAAATGTTATTCTAGTTGTAAGCTAGGCCAACCTTGTATAGTAATGTTTACTGTTAATATTTATTGTTTATTTCACTTTTGTTTACTATCTACTTCACTTGCTTTGGCAATGTTAACATATGTTTCCCATGCCAATAAAGCCCTTAAATTGAATTGAATTGAATTGAATAGAGAGAGAGACAGACAGAGGAGTAGGAACTGAGGAAGAGAGGCTGTGAAGAGAATAATGCTGAGGGAGTGAAGACCAGGGAAACAAGAGGGATAGAGTGGGAGGAGTGAGAGGGGGAGAAGGAATAGTAGAAGAGATTGAGACGAAACATGAAGACAATGAGAAAAGAGTGAAAGAGAGAGGTAGAGATGGAGTGAGAAGGAGGACCGAGAGAGCTGGCCTGCTGAAGATGACTGTGTGATTAATTCCTGCTCGTCATCTCCACTCAACCAGCACACGGCCAATAATGGTGTTCATTTCGCTCGCAGACATTACAGTGAGGAGCCTGAGAGAGACGTCGTCTCCGTATGGCCGTGGTTGGCTAGAGTCCAGAACACTACATCATTAAATCACTCATTAGCAGCGAAAAAATTGCCTAATTCGATTTGAAACCCAGCATCATTCCTCCAGCAAACAGGTAAGTAGCACAAATACAATTTCACAGTGACAATGACTTCAGAATAGAGGAAATATGTTCCCATTGTAATGGCAATGTGAAATAATCCGGAGTACCTGGCAGCTGTATTAGAGCATAACAGGCCGATGTACACCATGGTATCTTAAATGCTTATTGACATTTAGAGCAATCCAGGCTATATGTTTATTTTATCCTCACAATGTAGTATTTTTCACTATTGTATGACTACGCTCAGCTGAAACTGAAAGAGACACTGAAAGACACTAGATACCGAGATGAACAACAAGGACAACAAAAGTGATTACTGCAGACTGACTTGTTAAACAAAGGTGCATTAACAACTGAGATGAAGGATGAAGTATGAACAGTCTGCAGGTGCACACTGCATCTCTCTGAGGATCCCTAATGTCACTGCACTAGTACACTGCACTCAAACGGACTGTGTAACAGTTCCTCGGGGGTACTTCAGAAAACACATTTGCCAGAGCCGGAGAGATCAAAGGCAACAGAGCTGATCTCACAGGCACCCTGAGCTACGACAGAGCAGAGCAGAGCCCCATGAACCAACACTTCCTTTAACAGCGTTTGGGTTTGCACAGTGCTTGCTTTGCATCACACTGCATAGCAGTCTTCTATGCAGGCTCATATCATACAAAGAGGATTTTCAAATATGCATGTCTCTAAATATGTTGATAGGCATAGAGCGTACATGTACTTTACATAGATGTACACTACCGTTCAAAAGTTTGGGGTCACTTAGAAATGTCCTTGTTTTCGAAAAGAAAAGCAAATTGATCAGAAATACAGTGTAGAGATTGTTCATGTTGTAGATGGCTATTGTAGCTGGAAACGGCTGATTTTTAATGGAATATCTACATAGGCTAACAGAGGCCCATTATCAGCAAACATCAGTCCTGTGTTCCAATGACACGTTGTGTTTCCTAATCCAAGTTTATCATTTTAAAAGGCTAATTGATCATTAGAAAACCATTTTGCAATTATGTTAGCACAGCTGGAAACTGTTGTGCTGATTAAATAAGCAATAAAACTGGCCTTCTTGAGACTAGTTGAGTATATGGAGCATCAGCAATTGTGGGTTCGATTACAGGCTCACAATGGCCAGAAACAAATAACTTTCTTCTGAAACTCGTCAGTCTATTCTTGTTCTGAGAAATGAAGGCTATTCCATGTGAGAAATTGCCAAGAAACTGAAGATCTCGTACAACGCTGTGTACTACTCCCTTCACAGAACAGCACAAACTGACTCTAACCAGAATAGAAAGAGGAGTGGGAGGCCCCGGTGCACAACTGAGCAAGAAGACAAATACATTAGAGTGTCTAGTTTGAGAAACAGACGCCTCACAGGTCCTCAACTGGCAGCATCATTAAATAGTACCCACAAAACACCGGTCTCAACATCAACAGTGAAGAGGCGACTCTGGGATGCTGACCTTCAGAGTTGCAAAGAAAAAGCCATATCTAAGACTGGCCAATATAAAGAAAAGATTAAGATGGGCAAAAGGTTACACTGGACTTTTTCTTTGCAATTCTGCCTAGGTCAGCATCCCGGAGTCGCCTCTTCACTGTTGACATTGAGACTGGTGTTTTGTGGGTACTATTTAATGAAGCTGCCAGTTGAGGACCTGTGAGGCGTTGTACGAGATCTTGAGCTTCTTGGAGCTTCTGAGACATCCTGATGATATGCCTGAGCCAGCCCAGTTGGTGTTGGCTGACCGTGGCCTCCATACTCATGCAGTTGGTCTTAGCAAGTATTTCTGTATGGGGCACACAGTCGCGCCAGGTGATACCCAGGATGCGCTGCAGACATCCTATATGGAAACGCTAAAGCTGCATGATGTGGTGACTGTAGGTGACCCAGGCTTCACAGCTGTAAAGATGTGTGGTGATGCAGACGAGAAGTGTGGTGATGCAGCCGCTCCAGAATCTCCCATGTGTTCAATTGGGTTGAGATCTGGTGACTGAGACACACACACACACACATTTTAAAATTCTTTAAAATTGAATTTTAGGACCCCTTTAGGTAACAAAAATATATACACAAAAATTATTTGATAACATATTGAATTTGGCCTTTACCACTATAGCCCAGAGAAACTGAATAAAAGACAGTCAAAAAATAAATTATAAGAGGACAAGGTTTTCAAGTGTTTATCCTATATCTATGACATAAGAAAGCTCAGGAAATGTATATATATATTTTACACATATGTAACCCCTTTTTTGGGCAGGCACAAAACTACCTTCATACTGTACTTACATTCATTTTTTTTTTACCGGTAACGGTTACCTTCAGATGAGTCCTGTGACACTTGTGGAGGTCATAGAGCAAAACGGAGAACACCATCGTGAGAATGTCCCCTTTCTCTTTTCATATTACTTTGTAGCCCAAACAGTTCAGAATGGTTCAGAACAGTTCAGAACGGTTCGGACGCTACAAATTCGGGAATCTTCTGTGGGCTATATTGAGGGTTAAATCTAGGACTGATGTTACAAGCAACAACTATAGGAATTTGCATTTTAATAGTTCCACAAGTTCCTGGCACATCTACTCAAACACTTTCCTTGCTTATTATTCTATAAGATCCCTCTCTCTGCTCAAAAATACTCATCCACATTAGCATGGTAAGTATGCTGAAACAAATAACAGGCTTGAATTGATACACAAATAATATGCAAAAACTTTTCAACACAGAAACATGAACACACACCCAAACACACAAGGCCACACAAACTGAGTACAGCTGGAGGAAGCCTTTTAGTACCTGTATTTCATCCCGTCCTGAGGGGCATTTGCCTTCCCGCTGTGTAAGCAAAACTGACATCCTTTATAAAAGATTTATGAGGCAAAGATGCAAACGATAGAGCATGAAGTCCCACAGGAGCAGCCACTTCCATCTGTGAAGTATCACCTGTCCTTAGGTGGACTTAGGAGCTTGTTCCGAGCCTGTGTACGAACAGTGGACCAAGCCAGGTGGAGTGGATAGAAGGCTGAATATGAGGCTTTATGAGTTAACCACTTCCTACCTGTAGCATGGAGCACCACGAATAATGCAGCTGGAATGACAGGATGATCTCATTAAGTTCTGTCTGTCTGTGACGTGTGAGTGGCTGTGGCGTTCATTAAAAACATGGCCAGAGGCTACTGAAAAGCAATTGATAAAATGCTCTTTGATGTTAAGGAGTTGGAGAGAGAATAATTTCACCTAGGTTTAACCAAGCGCTCCCGTGGGATCAGGCTCTGCTTTAAACATAATTTGAGGGGGTTTCAAAGGAACACTAGCAACACGTTAAAAAAAATGCTACCAATAAGGTCATGGCAGACAAAGAATCATCCAAATCACACTGACAGTGTGAGGGTGGAGGAGTCAGTGTGTGGATGATGAGGATAGTAAAGGGAACAGACCAGGCAGCTGTTAGAGCCATGCGGAGGCTGCACCAAGCGACTAGAGGGACTAGCCGAGCCAAGAGGCTAAAACGATTTGCAACATCAATGGGATCTCCAGTAAAAGATGAATGTAGAGGAAACCTCTTACATCAAATCCTGCAGACTCACAACAGGATTACTGCTGGATGCTCCTCTCCCTCAGTCACACATCTGTACCCTAGCCTGCACTAGGTGGGTGCAGAGCCTCCATATCACCCAATGAGTAATATGGTGTTGTGTGAGATTGCTGTCATGGGGTTGTGTGTGTGTGTGAGAGAGAGAGAGAGAGAGAGAGAGAGAGAGAGAGAGAGAGAGAGAGAGAGAGAGAGAGAGAGAGAGAGAGAGAGAGAGAGAGAGAGAGAGAGAGAGAGAGAGAGAGAGGAGAGAGAGAGAGAGAGAGAGAGAGAGAGAGAGAGAGAGAGAGAGAGAGAGAGAGAGAGAGAGAGAGAGAGAGAGAGCGAGAGCGAGAGCGAGAGAGTGAGAGTCAGAGAGAGAGAGAGAGAGAGAGGAGAGAGAGAGAGAGAGAGAGAGAGAGAGAGAGCGAGAGCGAGAGCGAGAGCGAGAGAGTGAGAGTCAGAGAGAGAGAGAGAGAGAGAGAGAGAGAGAGAGAGAGAGAGAGAGTAATAAAGGGGTCCTAAGTGGGGAACTTTCCATAAATTCCCAGATTTTCCAGAAATCCTGGTTGGAGGATTCTGCTTATTCCCTCCGGATTCCAGGACCTCCTAACAAGGTATTCTGGAAAACTAAGGAATTTATTGAAAGTTCCTTGAATTTTGCAACCCTAGTCCTAAGACTTACAGAGGCAGTCCCCTCAACTGATTCTGTTTATGTTTATTTCCCATTCACTTGTTATTAAAATAAATGAATAGCTGAACAGAGTTGCCTTGACTGAGGAGGCATGCTCCTGGAAAGCCTCATTCAAGTCTCCCAGAGCAGAGAGACTGAAATAATGGGGGCTTTGTGTGTACTGGGACCCTGCATCACCCCACCTCACCCACTCTCCCAGCCCCCAGAGAAGCTCTCATCACCTTCTCCCATCATCCCAGGACACAAACGTGCCCAGGTTCAAAGAGGGGTCACACTTGTTGCATTTGTAAATTGTTCTATTCATCACTATAAAACACAACACTCACCATGATTCACCATCCACTGTCCCATGGGGCCGCTCTCAGCTGAAACAAAGCTCTCCACTGTCTCCCAGGACAACACGCATATATAGCAGACAGACTTTTGTCTAGTCAGACACAGGAAAGCCAGGGGGTGCTAAACTGCTGACTTCATTTACGAGCTACCTAGACCACCATTCAGTTTATTTGAATGCCTTTAGAAAGATAATACTTCATAGAGAGATCATTGCTCCGGGAATGTAGTGAATGCTGATCTGAATACAAAAACCACCTGTCCTTAGGTTTTAAATGGGCCATTACAAAATGTGGCAAATGGCTTGAGGAGCTTCAAATGTGACAAAGAGGCCTTGCGAATATAAAGAAATCAACAAACCTAGCTTTAGGGTAGATAAAATAATCACAATACCGTATAATCATGTTTGACCGTCGACTAAAATGCTTTCTCAGGCGAAAATGAAACAAGTATCATTACCAAGTCATCCCATTGAAAAGCCATCAGAGGAGGAGAGGTGGGAGGTGAGAGCCATTACCTCGCCGTTAATTGCATCAGACAGACTGTTAATTGCGTTGACCTCTGACCTATACATTTCCGTTAAAGAATTCTCAATTGTTCAACGTCTCCTCTCCTCACTTCTCCCCATCCTACCTCTGCAACCTCTCTAAACCATCCCACTCTCCTCCCAGCTCTAACATTCCTCTTCTTACTTCTACTAAACCTTCTACTCTCATTTTAACCTCCTTACCTCTCCTAACCCTTCTCCTAATTACCTTCCCCCTCTTCCTACCTCTCCTAACCCCTGTCCTCCTCTACCTGTTCCCTGCCTCTGTGTATTTGACAATAGCCCAGGTAGAGAGACAGAGGGGTTGAAGGAGAGAGTAATAACAGCGGGGATAATGACTAAGCTAATGAAACGCCGTCTCTCAGCTTATCTCTCTTTCTCTTTGTTCCTCGCCAGCTGCTGACTCAACGGCTCTGACCACCAATCCCTCTCTCTCTATGCCTGCCTTCCTGACTCCACTCCCAGGGCCCACCTTAAGGTGCTGCACTTCTTCACACATATCAAATTAAAGGTGTCGCCATGTATCAGAGGTTCCTTTCAGTGAGACACACACACACGCACACAGCCAAAGGGTTGGTAAGAGCCATCTCTGGATTTAGCAAAGAGAGATTTGTGTCTAGATCCTTACTTACAATCACAATCTCTTTTTCTCAATCTCCCATTCTCTCAATCGGATTGCTATACTCTTCAAATTGGTAAATCATCTCACCCAAACCCAATTTGTAAGTGTAACCCATGCCCCTGTAGCATGTCTTTGGGGAAATGAGAGAGGCATTGAGTGGTGAGGAGACCATTCAGCTAGTGGTACATTAGGGGGACAGGTGCTGCAGGGTAATTACAAACACAGCAAGCTTTTAATTACCTTCTCTACTATCAACTGTTAATGAATGTAAATCCCCTGCAAATGGCACTGTGGCACCCTTACACACACACACACACACACACACACACACACACACACACACACACACACACACACACACACGAGTACACGCACGCACGCATGCACACTCACACACACACAATACACAACCTGTTAAAAGAGTTGGAGTGGCATCAACTAACCACAGTGCAGAGGCCCCCATGGTTCAGCTACTCTACCTCTCCCATCTCAATCCCTTCTGCTGCTAATGACAGAGAGGCTAGTTATAAGCTGTGCTGAGCTTCCACACAAAGCCTTACCTGAAGAGCCTCATTTCATCTGCTGTTATCAATTTAACCGCCACAGTGGTACACACAATAGGACCTAAAGGGGTATTAAAGGTAGCGCTTACTGAAGGAGAGGACTGTCTGTGAGAGGGGCCTGAATATTGTTGATGTTCCTTCCCCGTTCATGACTTATCTCTTAACACTCCTCTTTTCAGGCAGTGGTCATCCCTCTTTTCACTCTGTCTTGTTCCACGCTGCAGTGCCTATCCCCTCTATCCCTCTATCCATCTATCCTCTCTATCCCCTCTATCCCCTCTATCCCTCTATCCCTCTATCCCCTCTATCCCTCTATCCCCTCTATCCCTCTATCCCCTCTATCCTTCTATCCCCTCTATCCTTCTATCCCCTCTATCCCCTCTATCCCTCTATCCTTCTATCCCCTCTATCCCTCTATCTCCTCTATCCCTCTATCCCCTCTATCCCCTCTATCCCTCTATCCCCTCTATCCCTCTATCTCTCTATCCCTCTATCCCTCTATCCCTCTATCCCCTCTATCCCCTCTATCCCTCTATCCCCTATATCTCTCTATCCCTCTATCCCCTCTATCCCTCTATCCTCTCTATCCCTCTATCCCCTCTATTCCTCTATCCCCTCTATCCCTCTATCCCTCTATCCCCTCTATCCATCTATCCCCTCTATCCCCTCTATCCCCTCTATCCCCTCTATCCCTTCTATCCCCTCTATCCCCTCTATCCCCTATATCTCTCTATCCCTATATCCCCTCTATCCCTCTATCCCCTCTATCCCTCTATCCCTCTATCCTCTCTATCCCTCTATCCCTCTATCCCTCTATCCCCTCTATCCCTCTATCCCTCTATTCCTCTATCCCCTCTATCCCTCTATCCCCTCTATCCCTTCTATCCCTCTATCCCTCTATCCCCTCTATCCCTCTATCCCCTCTATCCCTCACCTCTCACCTCTCGGCACAATCAAGCCTGACTGCTGTGAGAACACTGGAACGGCAGAGGGATGGAAACGCTGATAATTGATTTAATGGAAAAACCATGGTATGTTTTTTGAGTGTTGTGTGGTATTGTTTGGTGGCAAGAGAGAGAGAGAGAGAGATTCATTTAGCCAAGGAAGTGGCAGTTTCTGATTCTGATGCATGGCCTCTGTCTGGCTCAGTCTCAGCCCTGTCCTTGTAGCTATGAAGGGTATTATACGAATAGGGAGTGAATTGAATGAGATACAGTATGTGGGCAGACAGGGAAGAAAATCTGACAATGGGAGATTTTCATTGAACCTAATGTGTCAGACATAATATGACGTTTTTTTTTTTTTGCGGATATCACATTGTAAGTGTTGAAAAGTATGGCTATACAGTGCCTTCGGAAAGTATTCAGACCCCTTGACATGTTCCACATTTTGTTAAGTTACAGCTTTATTCTAAAATGGATTTAAAATAAATAAAAATCCTCAGCAATCTACACATAATACCCCATAATGACAAAGTGAAAACAAGTTGCAGCATTGAAGGTCCCCAAGAACACAGTGGCCTCCATCATTCTTAAATGGAAGAAGTTTGGAACCACCGAGACTCTTCCTAGAGGTGGCCGCCCGCAAACCTGAGCAATCAGGGGAGAAGGGCCTTGGTCAGGGAGGTGACCAAGAACCCGATGGTCACGCTGACAGAGCTCCAGAGTTCCCCTGTGGAGATGGGAGAACCTTCCAGAAGGACAACCATCTCTGCAGCACTCAACCAATCAGGCCTTTATGGTAGAGTGGCCAGACGGAAGCCACTCTTCAGTAAAAGGGACATGACAGCCCGCTTGGAGTTTGCCAAAAGGCACCTAAATACTCTCAGACCATGAGAAACAAGATTCTCTGGTCTGATGAAACCACAATTGAACATTTTAGCCTGAATGCCAAGCTTCACGTCTGGAGTAAACCTGCTACCATCCCTACGGTGAAGCATTGTGGTGACAGCAGCCAAGACAACGCAGGAGTGGCTTCGGGATAAGTCTCTGAATGTCCTTGAGTGGCCCAGCCAGAGCCCGGACTTGAACCCGATCGAACATCTCTGGAGAGACCTGAAAATAGCTGTGCAGCGACGCTCCCCATCCAACCTGACAGAGCTTGAGAGCATCTGCAGAGAAGAATGGGAGAAACTCCCCAAATACAGGTGTGCCAAGCTTGCAGCATCATACCCAAGAAGACTCGATGCTGTAATCGCTGCCAGAGGTGCTTCAACAAAGTACTGAGTAAAGGGACTGAATACATATGTAAATTTGCTTTGTCATTATGGGGTATTGTGTGTAGATTGATGAGGAAAAAAACAATTTAATCAATTTTAGAATACGGCTGTAGCCTAACAAAATATGGAAAAAGTTAAGGGGTCTGAATACTTTCAGAAGGTCACTCAGGGACATTCAGAGACTTATCCCGAAGCCACTCCTGGAGAGAGTGAAATAGGATGATGTTAAACTGGCCTAACCAGGAGAGAACACAAATGGGTTTTTTGGCAGAAATGCCTTCTGGAACATGTGAACTTTCATGCGCCTTAATAACAAACTTGTATTCCATCTGTAAATACAAATAAAATTGTTAAATTACGAGCCTAGTTGGTTTAGCCACAGAAAATGACAGGAACCTTCCTGCTAGCCATGATTGGCTAAGATAATGGATGGGCTGGACATGCCGGGAGATGAGTTCGGATTAGTCTACCATGTAGCATGCTTCTGTCTATAACGTGAGCTGCTCAGTATGTGTTGATAGTCCTTTCTACTGCTGCGTTTTTGAAAGATATAACGTTAGCCATCGAGAACTACAAACGTTTTGCTACTTTTCTCAACAACATTGATGCCCTGAATTTAGCAGGCGCTATCAACAGATCAGAAAAAGTTGTGATGGGCTACTTTCTGCACACGCCACGGTCAGTGTCAACCGGAATGACTTGAAACAAAGCTGACCAAACAAGATGTATCTACAAACAAAACTGAGTTAAATGGTTCCAGTCTGCCGTAAAGCATTCATCCATGTATATGGGTAGCTACATTTTCAGATATTATATGTTTCTAATTTTGTCAGAAAGTCGTTTTCCTTGCAAGTTAAAGCGTACTGTTAGATAGCTAGCCAACGTTAGCTTGCTGGCTCGCTTGCTAACGTTACGTGTATGATCTGTGTAGTAATATTGTTTGAATCAGAAATACATTTGCATTGCTAGTTATAGCCTAATGTTAGCTAGCTAACATTGAACCTAGTTGGTTAGCTTTAACTACCTGCAGAATCACATTACAGCTATGACAATGTTTGTATCAGTAGTATTATGAGTTGGGATTATGCTGGATCATTGTTTAGCTAGCTAGCTACATGTCTAACCAAAAGACCCCACTTCGCCAGATGATTACATGACCCATCAAGTTAGCCAGGTGTGTCTGGGGTTGATTACGGCCATCTATTGTATTTCATGAACATGTGTACATGTCTAGATAATAGTGACCCATCCACTTAGCTAGATGTGGCTGGGAGGTGGTTATAGCCTTTATTTCACATGACCCATCAATTTAGACAAGTGCGTCATCTAATAATTAGAAAATATTTATAAATTATTTTTCTCTGGACACTTTCTGTTTTTGATATTGCTACTATGCAAGTAACCATTCCACTGTACCATTTACACCTTCTGTATCCTGTGCATGTGACAAGTAAACTTAGATTTTACTTTATATAGTGTGTGTTTACCAGAGATGGTAATGTGAAGAACAACATGACCTGCACCAAAGTCAGATTAGGATATAGGCCAAGGACTAGATAGTGTATTTCTACTTGTAGTTTTTCCTTATTGTAGGCTACTACCTTTACCACTTTTAGTCTTGACATTTTTGGTTGATTATTACACTACTCACTCTGTTTAGCACATGGCCTCACATGTGAATCCTTAAAGAGATGGGTGGGGCTAAGGCTTAAGAGGGTGTGAATGATGCTGAATGGGTGTAGACAAAGAAGTGCTCTCCAGTAGGTGTACCAAAACATTCAAGTGCCATTTTCTCAAAAGTGGGGTTACAAGTTTATCAACTTTGAAAGCAGAGTTACTTTCCCGTTGTTCCTCAACTGCAGTGTATGATATACCATTTTGTAGCTGTGAGTCGGTACTTTTATCCAATGTAAAAAACACAATTTCAAATGTTGCTACATAGGACCGAATCCAGGTGGTGGGTCACAAACGATTGATAGCCAGGTTGGAGAGAACATAAGGTTGGAGCCAGCAAGGGAGCTTTATAACTACTCTAAACTTTCTCCATTCAAATGGTTGACAGTTTGCAGCATCTGGAGATGCATGGTTGCGCCCCTGAAGTGGAGCAGCAGAGCAGACTCCAGTTGATAATCATCTGATTTGTGGGAAGTCGGAGAGATGAAGCAGATGGTACTGTACATAGTTTAGTTGTGAATGTTTTAGCTGAATAAGGAACGCTCTGCTGAACGCCAAGCTCCACGGGAGAGGAGGCAAATTGAAGGCCCCCTGCTCCGAGCTCGTCTGGGAGAGGCCATTGTTCTGTGCGTGCTCCAATTCCAGACTGACAGGCGAATTCCGCCATTCATAACGTTCCGAGTGGGGGACAAGCAGCGCTGGAATTCCATTCACTCACTCACTCACTGGCCGACATACTCAGACTGATGAGAAGTGATTCAGTTGTTTCAGCAAATAACCAAGAAAAACAGTACAACTCACATCCAATTAGAGTGTAATGATTTAGAGTTGCAGTAACCCAGGACATTCTGTCTCTGTGCACAGTGTAATTGAGGTTTCACACATAGCAGTAGTGTGCTGATGTGATGCTTCTAGCTGAGCTAGAGGTCAATATGAGTGGTAGATAGCATCAACATGTGCGGTGAGGACCCTGAGAATTACTGTTGCAGTTTAAGCAAATCACAACACATGCCAGTTATGCCATAATTGACACTATGTGTGGCTTAAACACCAGATTCCTAGGCAATTTAGGATGGATAACACTGCTCTATGCAGATGAAATCATAAACAATAGTACAGTATAGTAGTTTAAAATAGGGAACTCTAGTTCCACTATTTCAGACTCTAGGGCTTTCATTGATCTGGTGATGTTTTTGGTGACATTCCTTGTGTATTGATTACAGAATTGTTGAATCTGGATTTTCCCTATATGCCACCACTGTTGAAGGGGTACAACACTGGTCTTTTGAGACCTCCACCTCTCCCAGAAAAAACTAAAACATTTCCTGAAGTGCACATCACTCAATAAAGTTATATTAAAATGCCAGTATGCGCTTTTGGGTTTTACAGTGTTGTTAATAAACAATGATCAGAAAATCCCACTGGGGTTATCACACTTGATTTACAGACCTGAGATTGATGCTCAAAACAATAAAACCTATCTAACCTGGCCATAGAGATGGTGTTCTCTCTCACATGGGCCCAGGTATACTGTCTCGTGCCTCCATGTTGACTCCGCCAAATATCACACAGTTCATGTGTTACAATGAGGCGTTTTTAAAAAGTCCTTGAGGCTATATGAGGTTCTTTGTGATTTCTATCTAAATCACTGACTGTGCAGTTAAAATCCTCAGCAATAAATAAATAATCTTCAGTATTACATTTCTCAATGGTATTTGATAATATCTCTAAAAAACATACTCTCTCAACTGCCACCACTGGGGCATTTACATTTATCAGACACATAGCGATGTTTTCATACCTCGCTCTAACTTTTAATAATCTCCCCTCAACTACCTCTTCAACCTCATATGACAAAGGCAAAAACCCTTTTGAGAACAAGATGGCCACACCCCCACTTTTTGAGTTTTTATGACTACACACCACTGCCCCCCCCCCCCCCCCCCCCCCCCCCTGTTGCCACATAACTTCATTTTCCATATTACTATGTGTTTCTTGTAGAAAACGTATGTCACTTCCCTTTCCCCTAATTAACTCATACAATATGGCTCTTTTTTAAACGTCTCTCGTCCCATTTACGTTAAAAAAATTAATCTTAAAATTGCTCATGGATGAAAAAATAATACAGAGGAAGACATAGAAACCACATCTCTTTACAGAGTTATGGCTGTGACTGAACTCTTTCATTTCCTTAAGATTTTACATCACTTATCACTCTCGTGACCACTTTCTTGAGTCTAGCAATTTCAGGGCTTGTAAAACCTCCCCCTGTTATTTTTGACATCAGAAACTTTGCTGATTCAATAAACAATTCACTTTTAGGAAAAACATATTTTACATTATAATCCTGCATATATTTCTTCACTTTTGTCAACTTGAGAAATTGACATACCTTCTCAATCCCATACCTCCCTTCCACCCCATTTCTCTCACTATTTTGTTGTGATGTGTCAGATGACTCTCACTATCCTCCCCAGAAGAAAACTCCACCATCTCTACAACCTGTTTTCCTTAACTGATTTATCAATCTCTACCTTCCTCTTAGAATTAGACCTTTCACCACCCCTTAAATTCTTCCTCTTACTCCTCGGTACTTTGAAAACAGCTGCTTCCTTTTCCATTATTTCAATCTCATCTTGACCTCCAATTTCATTTTCAGCACCACCTCAGCGACTGCAGTCGCAATCTCACCGACTGTTTCCCCTCCCTCTTTGTTCTGATCTACCACAATTGCCCCTGTAGCCACACTGCTTTCCTTTCCTACTTTTCCAACCACATCTGCCCACCTTCTCCCTTCCCCTGCACCCTTAGAATGTTCATCCC